>NW_010128627.1:38293-99130 GCF_000699245.1 Pterocles gutturalis | reverse complement strand
CAGTGCTTGCAAATAGACTGAAAATATCAAGACTGGGACTTCAAAGACAATACTGGAAGGGATGGTTAGTGAACTCTGCCTGCACTCCAAAAATAACCCAAGGTCACTCTGAGAAGGTGTGCCTGTACAACTGAGCCTTTGAGTCAGGAATCTAGATTTAAAGTAGTAGAAAAAACAAGCTGTAAATTCTGTACTTGCACAAAGCTGTAATCTATCTTGTGAAAAGTTTTCCATCATCCTTTTTGCATATGATGAGACCTTTCAATATCTGTGTGTGAGTGCGCATGTATGTTTTTGTGAGCACATAATGTTCCTCTCCTCCCTAGACTGGATTACTCAAATGTAGCTGAATTCCAGAGCTTGGAACATAGCTAGCAAATAGGGCTAGCAACCAAATTCAAAATTAAATGACCAAAATTCATTTTTTTAATAAAATAAATTAACAGTTGAATTTTAGTAACACATTAAGTAGACATTAAAGTTATTTTTTAATGACTATTAGCATTTTTAATTACTAATCAGTTATTTATAGCAGCTGAACTTCTATCACAACACAAGAACAGATTCAATGGTATTTCTATTAGCATTTGAGATAACAAGTAGGACGCTACCCCTCTGGACTGTGTATGTTGGGACTATTGATGGAAAATCTGGTTTACGTCACATGAGAAGAGTCTTGTTCTCTTCAGCCAAATGTGTCTGAAGTTCAAAGAAAAGAAGTGAATATTTACTGACCAATTTACGGTCAGCTTGAGAAACCTTTATAGGAAGTGTCTATTTTCCTTTCTGTCAAAGTGGGTCTAATATTCTTGAAACAGATGTCAATATTCCCACCACACCAGGTCAAGACTATTTATGATTATTTCTACTGGAAACTATGGACTAGTCAAAGTAGGAAATATTTGTTGAAGAGGATAATTTTTGTGAATTTCCTGATTAAAAAGAAATTACTTTTTTCTTTCTTCAGCTCTCAGCATTTATTTACATTTGAGATCACCTTTCAGCTTCCAAGTGACAGTTTGGAACAAAGCAATGCAAAATCATTTCAGCAAATCCAAGATTTCTCGCTCATGTTTCTCTTTCCCCTAATTTTTCATCAGTTCACAAACATTTTCAAAATTTTGACTTGTTCTGATACAGGAGGAGAAAAAATCAGATGAAAAATTTTCATGGGATAAGAAAGATGCTTTCCTATCTTGATCTACACCTAATTTGTCTCTTCAGCATTCAAGAACATCTCTTGTGTTGGAGGATAGAGTATTCGAAGTCATCTGAATACCAAACCAAATTCCCAGGAGCTTATGTGCTCACCTTCTGCTACGGAGTAAGCATGTCTAGTCTCAATGATTAATCTCTTCAAATTCCTCTCCTTCCTTGCAGGACAGTATTTTCTTAAGGTATTCTGTATTCTGCTTCTGTACTCTTCTAGCAAGATGGTTGGATGGCTTATATTGCAACTATCAGGGCTGCATATGTGTACTAGAAAAGTACATTATCTTTGCTTCAGGGATCACTACTGCCTGCCTTTATTTGTACTCCACTACTGTACCCTCCAGCCCTGTCATTCCAATAGTATTCTTGAAGAGAGCTTGATCCAAAACACATTACAGAATTGCAAAGTCTCTTAAGAGTTTTGTGGCAATGTGGCAAAAATGGTTATAACTTTTGAAATGCTGTGGAAATGTTTGCTGGAAACCAATGAATTTCCTTGCAAAAACGTCACAAACAAGTGGAAGTGAAGAGAAAATCTGGGAAATCATTCAGATTTTTACAAAAACAAACAAACAAACAAATACAATTAAACACCCTAATTGCCCTAACCTGTTGAGTTTTGCCCAGCTTTAATCAATTCTTTATGATGTCCTCATTAGTCCAGACTTCAAGGTCAGTGTATTGAGTCTTCTGTCTGGAGAGGAGCTTTGAAAGGAAATGTCATTATACACATTGCCTGTACAGATCAAATACGCATGTGCTAGTTTTACAGACTGGTGTCAGTGTTGCATTTATTTATTTGGGACAGTGGTGATGATGTGTAAGCCATTTTCCTCCAAGAGAACAATGTACTGGGATATTTTTTTAAGCATTAAATTCTGGTTTACTCAGGGCCTTCTCCACCCACTTTAGATGAGGAAGGAAAAAATCTTGGCAAGCGGATGCTCTGAGGGGGCACATGGAGGCGTGTGTAATCATCTTGCCAGTTTAATTAACAGTGCTTTTGACTGATATGTGTTAATGAGGATAATGTACAGTATGGAGGGAAAGAACCCTGTGTGCTATATTAAAGGGACAGGTGCTGGGCGAGCTGGAAAGTTCATGCTACAAAAAGGAAATAAAGTGTATGAAATAACTTAGAAAGTGAGGGAGCGGAAACATTTCTGAGAGTGCTTGTAAGGGAGTAAATCTGTGCACTCAGTTCACGTGCCTCAGAGTGGCTCATGGTGGCAAATGAGGGAGTGGAGGAAACTTGCCCGTGGGCAGTACAACTCTGCATGGGTAGGCAGGGGAGAGAGGCTCCTGCCAACCTGTGCCCAGCAGACCTCACCAGATCTGCTCACCGGTGTAAACGCTCTCCTGTGCATTAATGTTTGCAAGAGTGGGCCTAAAGTGTAACCCATTTGACATTCTGCACTACATCCTCTGAAATGACACCATTTATAGTTAAGAGCAATCAATGAAAGATTTCCTTCTGCATAAGGGCCTGATCATCTGATGTCGCAAGAGCCTCCTGCAAGGTGCTGAGTGCCCTCAACTCTAAGTGAAATCAATCGGATTGGGCACTAGCATTTTTAATTCTTCTTATTTATAGGATATTTCTATTCCCTTTTATATGCTTTGAAAGTAGAACTAACTTTACAGGATTTATTGTCAGCCTAATAAGAAAGAAAAGAGTTCATTGTGGCAAGGTTATTTATCTTGAAGATATACTTAGAGATTGGCAGTGTCCTATCAGGGGCTTTAATTTATAAAATGTATGTCTTCCTACAGTCTTTACTCCGACAAAGTTGGATGCAAGTGTTTCCAACACAAAACCTTCACTTACAGGAAACAACGGTATTGGTGGTCCAAAAAAGCTCAGTTCTCGGTGAGCGTCTCAAGCTGCCTTGTGGCATTATTTTTTTCCATGACCTTATTTATTTTGGAAAAGGACTAGTGAAGTGCAGATAGTCTAGTTTTAGTATCATTCTCTGCTTTCAGTGTTCGTTCTCTTTAAGGCTTTCTCTTTATTTCTTTTTCAAAAGTCTCCATCTTTTGTCAAGATTTATGTATTTTAGACCAAAACCTGTAAATGTGAGTTACAATTAAAGGAGGTGTTTATATCACTTTATTACTTTGAATACCTTGCAAATTCATTATATGTGTTCATTGTCTTAAAAATCTGAGATTGTTAAGCATGTAGTGTATTGAAAATTATCTATATCTCTCAGTATATATGTATATTTCTGTGACTAAGACAGATGATCATATGCAGATAGCCTGTTCCATCTCTTTGAAAAGAGGAAGCAGACACCTCTTGGAAAATATTTCCTGCTCTACCAGGAGTTGTACTTGTTTTCTGTGAATCTTCTGCCAAGACTATAAATGGCAGAAGAGCTCTACAGGCCTGGAATAGGGCCAGTGGATGGTATAGTGCCTGTAACAAGGAGAGGAAGATGTTTGTATTACTTTCCTTAAAAGAAAAAAAGAGCCTTAAGAACCCTGCAAAAAAACAAACCTCATTTTTGCTGGGAAAACCCTGTTACATGACCAGTTCAATGATAGGAGAAAAATAGTGTTTGCCCTCATAGAACAATGGCTTTTGTGTAAATAGCCTTAAACTGGTGCAATCCAGAAACCTTGAAGATTTTGGAAGCTAGTTTCCCGAGTTTTCTGACTGTGAGAAACAAAGTGTACCCCCAGAGAGGGGTGATTTGACCAGTGGTTTTTCAAAATAACTGTTAAGCAGGGCTAGAAAGAGGATGACAAAGTAACCTGTTGGTTTAGGTGTGATTAATTCTAGGGGTAGGTTCTTGGTTGTCTTCTTGTTCAGGAGGGTCCAGGGTTTTTCTTGTCGGGAGGGTTGAGACTTATAAATCTGTTTCTCAAGACAAAGGTAAAACTGTTTGCTTTAAATTTTGACGGGTCCTACTGGAAGTGACTAAGAGTGCCCAAAAATCAGGATGCAGAAGTATTTTCTAAATTTTAACAGTGTCACTATAAGAGATTTTCAACAGTGTAACACACTTTTCTCCTTTAATTTTTATTTTTTTTTTACTGTATTTCTTCAACGAGAGAGAGGTTAAAATCCAAGACAATGTTGGCATAAGATCAAATGGGTTTAAACTGGTTGTAAACACATCTAAGACAGAAATGAGAAGATTTATAACTAGCAGAGGACTGAAGTTCTTGAGCAGTTTTCAAATAGGAGCAATGAAGGAAAAAAAAAATCTAATGGGTTTAAACAAAGAGCTTGACAATTTTATTAACAGAATTATGTGATCTCTTTGCCTCCACTAACCATAGATGGGACCTGATTACACAGGAGTTCCCTTCAGTTTCTGTTTTCCCAAAGTAATGATGCAAGCACCAGTATTTGTGCAGCAGAAATACAACATGTGTAAATAGAAAACAAAGCTGTCTGGAATCAGCTTTTACCTGTAGTAAATTGACATCTATAACCTTCAGACAAAAGACAAAAACTGGTGCTATATCCAAACACAGGCTCCCCAGTTTTGACCTTTCTTCTTTTCCCAAATATGGCAGATTTCAGACATTAATTTTGTTCCGTCTCTATTCAAAGCAGACATGAGCAAAAACATTGGCTGAATGTACTGTTATTCATTTTAGGGTCAGTATCTCATCCTCCCTGGACAGCTTTACACATAATAAAAGAACTAACATCCAGCAGAGTTGAAAGCCTTCAATAGATCAAGGATCAGGCTCACAGTTTTAGGATCTGTGCCTCAGTTCAGTAAAGCATCTGTTTAACCCTACGTATGCACTTCATTCCAATGGAAGCATATGCCTAAATATTTAAATGACTGCAGACAGACTTCAGTGCATGCTTAAAGTTAAGATTACATCTAAATGCTTTATTAAATGGAAACCCTGCTTAACCTACAGGAAGCACAGGCTATTAATGGATGATGCTGTGTGAATAATCATCAGTATCTTACTCTCCATTATTTTGATTTATGTATTGAACCTTCCATTATAAACAAGCATCTCAAAAATACTGTACAAAGTTAATGGTAGGAATATTAAGCCATCCACTTACAAACAAGAGGGAAGGAAGAAGAAACTAAGAGGAAGAGGAATAAAAGATAGAGACTTTTGGATAACTTTAAACGTCTCTATCATGTTCATCGTAACACAGTAGATAGTAAACTATATCAGATGCCCTGTCTTTTTCCCACTTAAATAATGAATGAAAATTAAAGTACAACATTACACACATTGTTCTTACCCATTATTATCTAACGATGCTCCATTCTTTTTCATTCAAGCATTTCTGGCACTGTGTTTAACCATCTCTTTATCAGTCGCATCCCTGTTGGTGTTGTTGCTTTCCTGCAGACAGTTTGTTACAGGATTCAACCAATATTACTCCTTCTGCTAGCAGGGCTTTTTTTCCTTCTTTTTATCATTCCATTATAAATTTCATGATACTAATTTAAATGCACCTAACATGTTGTCTCCAGATTCTAGGTAACTGTTTTGACTGATTTTGCTTACTGGGAAGAACATATTTTTCCCTTTTTTTTTTTTTTTTAATCTTTCTACATTATTGTAGTCTAAGTCTTTTTCCTCACTTCTGTACTATCTCTTATATAACCTGAAACGTTTGTGATGAAGTTTTGAAACAGCAGGTGTCAAATTATCAGATCGAGTATAATAATCACAATGATTTGAAGAAAAACATTGGAAGTGGCAATAAAGTCAGAGAACAAAATACATCATTTTTTCAAGGGATTATGCTATTTACAAATAAATGCTTAATAAACCCAGATCTTGCGTTTTTCTTTTGAATGATATTATGCTTCATATACAAATAGAATAATTTTATTTCCATTATAACTTTTCGAATTTAACACAGTGTACAGTCCATTCAGCAAATAACAAAGGTACACCTTGCCTTAGAGTTATAAGAACAAGCCCTTTTAAACACCCATTGCAATAACTTTTATGTTTACCTCTAACATTAAAATTATTATCAATCAAAAGTACTGTCTGTTGAGGGTTATGGCTCAATTATTTGCATATATTTTAATTTTGAAAATGGATTTTGCTGTTGAAAATAACATTAGTGCCTCTGCTAGAGAACAGTTTTATAATTAGGTGAATACTGTACCATAAAATACTCATCACCATAGCAATGGTTTTTCATGGGGCATAAGTAAGCTGATAACAGAGACAATACATTTACTACAGAGGCTATTGTGGTTGAATAATGTAAAGTTATAACTTCTAGTAAAGCACCCACTAACGTAAGAAATCATGGCAGAGTCACACTACATATTGACATTAAGAGTCATTTTAATGAAATACATTAATATTTTATATAGCATCCTTCATACCAAGCATAATAACATTGCAATGTTTTACAATGTAGTGTCTCATATACTGCCTCTCATCTTGAAGGGTCATGTGCTTGTGTGTGTGCGTGTGTATAGGCATCACTTCAACCACTCCTGAAATTCCTTTATTTATTTATATGTATTGTTCTAATATTAACCATTGCAGTGTCTGAATTCCCACGAACCTCTCTCTGGAGAGTAGAACAACAAGTTTAAAAGCAGACTGAGTCCCTAAACAACATTTGAATTCTGGCAGCAAAAGAGAGTTAGTCTATCCAACTGAACTCCAGAACAGAAATTCAGGTAGGCAGAATGCAATTATCCCAATTTGAAACCAGGCATAACACTGGGGATGCTATTGTGAAAATTACTACGAGGCCTTTCATGGAGGTAAATAGCCAAAAACTTAACTTTATTTCTCCTTTTGACATTTCATATAACACAGTCAACTACAGACGCCTGTCAGAAACACAACTTTGTTAGTGACTTGAAGGAATGGTACCGTTCACTAAGGAACAAACAGATTCTGGCTGCATTTCCACAGGTGACACTCCCATCTGAGGACTGATATACTCCTGCTTTGCTGAACTCATGGTAACTGACCCCCTGCAAGGGGAAGATGAACAGAGAAACAAAGGCTGGCTTTGTACAGGTACACCAAGACTTACCTGGGCTAGAGAGCAAGGAGAGTAATGCAGGTGGAAATTTGTAAAAGGTACAAATAAGGACAGTAGATCCTCTCCCACTGAGCTGAGGAGTCAATCACAAGCTAAAAGAGACAGATCAGCATCATAAAGTACTGGCAAGCAGAAGTAACAGCAGCCCCAGTGCAAGACTCCATCACAAGCTTTACAGCTGTGAGTGCTCCCACTGAAGTCAACTTAACTGTTCATGGACATATGGTTGAAAAATGGCTTCAGGCATGGCCAGTAACAGAAGCAGGATACCTGTGGAGCTGAGTTGTTTTATCTCAATGGGATCTCAGTGCTCAGATAAGTACTGCATATAATCATAACAAGGCCTACAGTAGTTATTTTCTATACAACAATTAGAGCTCTTGGTTTGGGGTTTTTTAGTTTTGTTTTTTGGGTTTTTTTTTGTGGTTTTTTCCCCCCTTTCCATTTGATGGTGACTGGACTGTATTTGTCCAGATCACTAAGTCTTCTCATCTTTTCATGAAATGCAATCAATGGTATGTTTTGGAAAAGACAAAGACTGAGGTTTGCTCTATTGGTAAAACAGAAAGAAAGGACTGTAGAGTTATACAACCCACAAAAAATGTCCATAAAAGCTCTCATGTTCTCTAGAGATGTTTGTGACAATGTCCATCTCAAGCTTATTCATTTGACTGAAACCTTTTTTTTATAAAATACTACTAGCTTATACTGAGGACTCTAATTAAAATTTGAAAACAAACAGCTCTGAGGTGTCTTAGAAGAGCTCTAAAAGCAGGAGCTCTCGTCTGCTGTACAAGGTATTTCATCTTTAGTGACTGGACCATGTAATAACACAGTATCTCTTCTGAGACTGAAGTCACTGAGAACTGAGGTTACTTGGTAACAGGTCAAAATGAGCTTTTCTACCCTTCAAGTCTTCTACAAGCATCTTTTGAGTCTGCCATATTTGAAAATTATTTTATACCTATTGTTTGTATTGTATGTGCACAAAAATTTAAAATTATGGAGTATGCTTTCCCTTGAAATTGTCTCTAAGGAGTTTGCAAGATGTTGTATTTTAATTTTGCTTAAAATGAATTTAAATTTTTTGTAGCATGAGAGGATCTGAGGCTTGTGAAATATCTGTGTTAGGAACACACTTGTGTAGTAACGTCAGGGAAGAAGGGGGCTTGTTATGAAAGGAGAGAACCGGTTATGTCTTATATTTATTTTCTGGTGCTTCTAAATGCCAGATACCTAAAATGAGACAAAATATTGAACCCATTTCTACATGTTTTTTGATATTGGCAAAACAGTATTGGATGCATAAGGGATTCTTGGAGCAGAATCCACATGAGGAAATTATAAACTAGGGCTACCACGGATAACGGATTTTTTTTTTAAAAGAAACACTGATGTAAATTATGTCAGATAATTTTATAAGCATTCTGTTTAGAAGGCAGGAAACTGCATAACATTTTTCCAGCTTACCACATAACCAGGCTGACATTCTAAAAAAGATATGGTTTGTTTCAGTCCTGTGCCTTTTTATTATCACATCTTATTACATTATGGTTTGAGATAAAAATCACACCTTGGGCAGTTGAATACACTCAGTTTCACCTCCTCCCTCACAGGTGTCCCTCGAGGTACATTGTTATGTTACAGTATCACACTCCTTGTCATACCTTATTGCTTACTTGCAGGTTGTGGTAATATTTTGAATCCTGACAGAGTGGGCACAGCCTCTGAGCATCAGCACCAGTTTGCACTAATGTAATGTGCCACTGCACCAGTCCTAAAGACAGCAAAAGCAAAAAAATCTGCAAAAATGTACTGAAGTCATCTCTGGGAAGTGCATGTTGCCCACTCTGCATCGTCTATCAATTTATATATTTTGGGTATGACTGTGAGAGCAACCTCTGTGTCACCTTGGAAGTACTGCCAAGGAAACAATATGGACTGCATGAAAGACTTTTGGGTTCATTGGCTTTTAGGGTTCAGTGCACTCACTGATGGACACCAAGTCTCAGCTACTTTGCTGCATGGCTTCTGGGGCTGGAGGAGGAGCAATGTGCAGACTGGAGAAGGGGTGAGCCACGTCTGTTGACAAGCCCTGAGCAGCTTCAGGTGAACACTGGAGTTGGAAATGGGGGTCTGTCTGCAGTGAGTTGGGGGGAAAAAGGCAATTTCCATTTATCTTCTCCCTGTGAAGGCCAGACAAAGGACTGAAAGGATGGTATGATACAGGTGGCGGTGAGGAACGTTGCCTGTTGTTGGTTAGGAGGTTTGAAGGTACATTTCAGAAGGAAAGTAAAGATTTGGGATGTGAAGGACAGTACAGAAAAAGAAGAGATAACAATCTCTCCTGTAGTCCTGGTACTTTATGCTGAGTGAAAGGGTATAAATGATGCCTGCAAGAAGGTCAGAACAGTGAAAAGGGGAACTAAAACTCAGAATTTCTTACTGGAGAAATGACAGAAGTTAATCTTAAAGACTGCTTGTTGGATTTGGGTATAGCAGATGCTGCAACAGTGGAAAGGAGAAGTAGCACTGTGATAAGTAATGTGAGAAGACTGGCAGCAGCATCCAGGGTGTGGGTATCTGGGATGTGCCCTTCATGTTAGCACTCTCCTGTGGACAAAGGCCCATGATCTTCGTGACTGGATCAACAGCCACAAAACCATCAGTGATGGGCAGTAAAAAAAGGCTTGGGCATCTTCTGGAAGGGTCTCAATGTCTCCTGCCAATAGGAGCCATCAGATCTGGGATGGCAAATGCAGGAGTACCCAGATTCAGGCTGTTCCTAGGGCGGTTGTAGCTTAGGTAAGAGTAACACAGACACAGTGACCTCTGTGAAAGCCTGGACATGCAGCTGCAATTTAGAAGGTGCTGTGGGTTGCCTAAGTGATTTTAAGGAGCTCTTCAGTCTCTGAAACAGTCTAGGAGCAGGAAGATTGCAGAAATGCTTAAAATGACACAGAGTCATACCCAAGAACTTCCAATGGACTTCAAATGTGTAAGTGTTGGCAGCAGGAGGGGCTGTGTGATGGAGAAGATCACCTCAAATGAGCAATTTAGGAACACGAAAAAGCAGCTTCTCTGGGGCAGGAGAAAGGAAATAAAAACTTTCACATAATAAAAGAAAAAAAAAAGAAGAGTTGTCTGTCAAATCAGAAGTATATTAACATGCTTTAGTGGTATGAAAACAAATCAATTTCTGAAAATGGGCCAAATTTGCACACACAATTTTAATTCAAAAATTTCAAGCTACTCTAGTGAATAAAAATGAGACCACCAAAGTCAACAAACTTGAGCTGTTCAAACTTTAAAATAAGTCTCTAATGCATTTTCTTAAAAGGATGGTTGATTGAAGTGACCACATATCTGGGACATGTGTGATTTTTCTCTTCTTTTGAGCACTTCACAAATTGATTCCTACTTTTGATTCTACTTAATTGCAGCTGTTAGAAGACCTGCTGATGGATGAACTGTCACAGAGAAGGATATGGTCTGGGGCATACAGTATAGTAGAAATTGAGCTATATAACCCCCAATTAATGCTGAAAGAGTTGTTCACTTGGCTCTCCTGGGACAGCAAGGACAAACACAAGAAAAATCTCAGTGTATGAAGCAGGGTTTGCTTTTGTCTGGCTTCACACACATATCCACAATCATTTTGAGTCTGATTCTGCTATGCTTGTTTTTGCTATCAATAGAACTTAAATATATATATTTACGTTTGTCTGTGATTTGATTTGTTTAAAAATAAGCTTGATATGCTTAAACCATCCTGGCTGCATTCAAGAGAGGAGGTTGTGCCTGTGACAGCTGTGGTCGTGAAGGCACTTGAGTAGGTGATAGAGACTGTGTCACTATCCCAGCTTCAGGTTTTTACTGAACACTCTGTTTGGGAGTTGGGGATGTGTATTTTTCTCTCTACTCACTAAGAGACCATGTGCTTTTCTTCTTAGTGAGGAAACGAAGTTCACATTCCTACACTGGTAGCTCTCTTTTAGCTGCAGCTGCTTTGAAACCTCTCTTCATGGGCATGCAGGAGAGCTCACAGTCCAACAAAGTTAGGGCAGCTGTAAGTTATTGCATAGTTTCAGAGTAAGGCTAATGTTATTTAAAGATTTCCTAGCTGTCAACCTCAGCCAGCTTTATCCATTTGTCTGGGATGGATGACACTCATGCATGCTACAGTTGTGTACTTTGTTTTGGATTTAAACGCTGTTGGTGTGCATGCAAATTGCAAGGAGCTAATGGATCCCAAATGATCAGAAAGCATACTCTTGCTGGGACTTTGGGAGGCATACTCTTGGCCGGACTTTGGGAGGCAGAGGAAGGTAGGTGGCTCAACAGATGTGAGAGATGTGAGACTTCACATGGCATATGCAGCTCTACTGACATTAATCAGAAGGCATAAATAAACATGGCCCCACAAAGTTTAACCTTCTTGACAATATTGCTTGAGGCAGGAAGAAAGGTTTAGCCATAATGTCAGGATCTGTCTTGATGCTGTTACGCACTTCTGAGCATGGGAGGTTGTATGAGTGCAGCTGAAGGGCAGGAAGGCTGAATCAGACCCTGCCCAGCCAAAAAAGCAAAGTTACGGTCATAGCAAAAGCCCCTTTTTTCTTTATTTTCTTTCTTCCCTCTCTTTCTTTCATACTCCCCTTTATTTTTTTTTTTTTTTCCTTTTTTGGGTCACACATGTCTGCAGGCCACAGAGAGTTGAGAAGCAGCCTGGGAGATGAAGAGCTTATGGAAATGAGCTCTCCTCCTCCTCCTCGTGCATACTGCTAATCCTGATTCAACAAGATTTTTAATTCCCCCTTCGTGGCTGTGCAAACAATTTGCTGATCCCCGAGAGTTGCTCCAATCCAAGGCTGGAGTAACTCTCAGGTGCAGCTGCGAACAGGATTTTGGTTAAAGTCAAGTTCATAAATATTTGCCTAATAAACCAGACTCTTTAAGTGCCAAATAAAACAAGCCCAGACTGAGGGGTGGGGAGAGCCAGAAGGAGGGAGAGAAAAATGCCCCTAAGTTTTTAAATGCTCATTTAAATACTTTTCACTGCTGCTGATATTTTATGTAACACTGGCCTTATTTATGTATTTATGTATTTTGCTTTGATGGGGGATTATTTTTCTCACTGCACTCTTCTTTTGATTGATGCAGTGTGCCTGCTCACTTTCAGATATCGTTGGAGAAGAAGGAGCATAAGTTGGTGACTGTATTTAAAATGGGTAATACAGAATGGTTTTAAACTTTAATATTTCATATAGACATTTACTTTTACAAGTAATTTATTTAGTGAGATGCAAGTTTCTGCCTGGACAGTGTTGATTTCAAGTAACTTGATGTTCATTTCCCACCTCTGCATATTAATATTATTTGGACCGTGTGGTTTCCAAATACCTTATCACTGTTGGATTCTTCAATAGCCATGAAGGAAATAAAGTGAACTCCTTCATATCAAGATATTGTTTTTTTTCCTTGTGGTGACTTTAACCAATATATTCTTCAATAAGAAAAACAGCAGCATCTGCTATATGAGGCAACTCTGTTAATCATGAAAAACATTAGATGTAAGTCTGAACAATTTGTAAAATCATGAATGGTTCCCAGCCAAAACAGATAGATTTTGGATCAGAGTCACAGTTGATATAAATGAACATTCCTCCATCAACCTTAAATCAGCTTTGGTAATTTACACCCATTGAGAATACTGCCCCTCCCTGATTTTTTTTCTTTTTTAAATTTGGGAAAGAAAAAGTTTTATTTTAAAAATAAAATTTGTCTGAAAGGTAGAATCTTAGTAAAAAGAAAAACCAGCAATCAAAAAATCCCCACTTCAAGTCCTTCAAGAGAGTTGGCATCTTCTCCCTTTGATTTCAGTATCTTTAATTGAACTTCTAAATGATTCTTCAGAAAAGAACAGACCAAACGTATATAGATTTGTCATGGAGTTCCTTCTTTTTGAAGGCAGATCTCAGCAGGTTTTGAACCAGGACAAAGAAAATAAATGTTGAATTTAATGGTGCTTATTGTACAAACATTTTTTGAAAAGAGGAAAGCAAACAGTACTCATCTGTAGGGGAAATATAGTGAAATATATCTGAATCAAATGTGTTCAGGACCTTACTTTATTCATCAATTTTATTTTGCCAAACAGATATACCTAGTAAAAGATTTATTTAAGAATATTACAGGAGTGCTGGGAGAGGAAAAATATGCTTCCACCACTTATGCCTGGTACATTTAAACCTTGATTATGCATGCTTAATGCTTCCAATTCTTCTGACTTTAAATTTCAAATATGCTTAGATATAGAAATAATTGTGACATGTCAGCTGTCTCAACATGGACTGGATCAGTAATGGTGCTTAGCATGTATAACATTGCTTAACAGAAATTATCATCATTTTATTAGATCTGAAGGTATTAAATGTTCATAAACATATGTTAGTCAACATCTCTCTTAGTTTTTTAACTAGAGGAAATGTTGTGGTTTTATTTAAAAAATAAAAACAATACTGATGATTAAACATTAATTGTGGTTTGACCTTAGTATCTTACGAAAAAAAAGTGAGTTTGGGACCTAGTCTAGTAATGAAAAGTGGTTTCCATGGAAATCTAAGTAAAGAGGAGTCAGGTTACCTCTGTCTAATTCCTGCCATGACTTCTAGGACTCAGTAAAAGCTCTAGGTTGACATAAGGCAGAGTTCATATCTTTCAACAGTACAAACGTGATCTGTAATGTTTCAATGGTCATGTGATTATCTGCAAGAATCTTCACCTGTATTAATAGTGGTGTTTCATGGAATAAAATTATACGAAAAAGGGAAAATAGGTACCATACTTAGATATAGCTAGCATAGCTCATGATTGTAAATGATAAAATACGTGATAGAATATTGTAGAAATCCTAGCATTCATACAACTTAATCATGTTTGTTTTGTTTGGTTTTTTTTAAAGGAAAACATTAATATTTTCTTTCTGAAGGAAAGTGACTCTGACATTCACCTCTCTCATCACTAATGACCATTAGTTCTGGAGCTGTTGTTCTAGAGCAGGCTGCAGAAGGCAAAATGCAGACCTGTTGATTTCTTCTCTGCTAACTTATGAGGCCAAACTTTTGATACATCAATAAATAGCACAGTTCCTGCTAACTCACATGAGCAAAATCAGTGAGACTTAGCCTTCCATTAAGGAAAGACATCACATTAAGTAGCGTAAAATACATGGCAGGGAGCTTGAAATACATGGGACAATGTGGAGCAACGAACACATTGTGAATACCTCTTCCCTGGGTCCTGCTTTGATGCTGATTATATATCTTTTTATAATCTGAGTTGCCACATCACTTCTGGATAAGGGAAGAAAGAGCTCATCTGAGCACTTGCACCAGCCTCACACTGCACTGACCTTCATCCAGATGCACCCAGCAACCTTGGCTTCCCTACATGGAGGTTTGTGTTTCAGAAGTTTCTGAGCTCATATACTGTTGAGAACTTCTGTGGAGAAGCACAGTGACCATCACTTTCTTGAACCATCACTTGTACATGAAGAGTTGGTGGTCACCACTCCTTACTGTTTGCATTGTTTCAGGATTTTTTTCAGTTTGATTTCTGAGCCCTGCAATGGTTTCAATAGTTGGGTTTTACCCTGAGAGCTCTAATACAATTGATACTTTTGAAGTTCAGCTCATTGTGCCTTGGTACATCTGGAGATTATCTGGTCTAAAAAACTGGTCAAAGTTGAGCTAGCTTTGATGTTAGATTCTATTTCTCAGGGTTTTGTACAATACTCTATGACCATAAGCCTTTTAATAAAGTTAGGAGACATAAACAAAATGGAGTTAAAACAGTGGGGACCCCGCAAAGGCAGATGTAAAGGTGTAAACTGTCCTCTTTGCACCAGTGTATTAGATCAGTGCTGCCCCATGAACCTGTTGAGTGGGGAAGCTACCCCATCCATCTGCTCTTAATAACAGCTCTGAATATGGAACTTCAATTATTATTTTGGTGAAGAACGTGATCTTTGAGATCTCTGATGATTCTTCAACCTCTGCAGAACTGAGTGACATTTTAAGCATTTTAAAAAAAGAAGAGAACAAAAAAAGAAGACAAAACCAGACAAAGGCATCCTCATGTATTCTGTGGCTTTGGAAATCAGGGCACTTATTTAACTGCTAACTGTAGCACCCACATTTGAAAATACAGGTCATAACATGATAAAAAAGTTACACTAATCTCTTTTGCTAGAGTTATAATGTGCTAGGCAAAGAGTACACCCCCATAATTAAGACATCTGCTTAAATAAGCACTCCATGGATTGTGTCACTCTACACGTACTTCTGTGATCCCACTGAGAGCAATGGGTTTTTACGGGTGTGTTTGGCTCTGTGAGCCCCCAAGTTTGAAAGATCTCTGGCCTGGCCTGCATTCTGGTTCATAACAATAATAGTTTCCTGATGTTTTGGGACCTGTCATATTTTGTTTTCTTTTTCTCCTGGTTTTGTTACTTTCTGAGAAAATACGTTACAAATAAAGCTACAAATAATATTCAGGTTGTGGCACCTTGGAGAGAGCTTTCACAAAACATCACGGAGGAAATAGATGCACACAAAACCTGTGAAGAAAATACAGTGGGTTGTACATATACTTCTCCCACTCATTGTCGGCAATCTACACCATTTGTGTCAGAGTTTGTGGGCAGCCCTAGAAAACAAGCCACTGCCTCACTGTGAAACCTAGCCTTGGGACTGAAACTATTGAAGAGCTCATGACTCCACTTCCTTGCCTCAGCTTTACTTATAAAATCCTGTGTGTTGGAGAGTGAAATTCTACCACTCTCTGCTTAACCTACGTTTTCACAGGAGTTTTATGCGAACTTCCTTGACCATCCATGTAGAACGTCTTCCAGTCTGCTCCAGGAAATGTCTTTATCAGCTGACACAGTTACAGTGGGTTGCAGGCTGAATGCTATTCCAGCCCCCAGTGTGACCCACTGGCTTTTTATGGGTATATAGTTCAAATCCTTTCACTCCAGTTCAGGCAAAATTGGGATCTGAACTTAGGTGTCCCACCTTCCAAATGAATATTCTCACTCAGCCTCTGTTGTTGACTAGAGAACAGTGAAAAAAATTCCCATTCACCTCTCATGACAAGAGAGTTCTTCAGTTATGCAGACCAGGTAATAATAAGGTACAGTGCTTGAAACCAGAAAAATTCAGATGAAAACTCTCAATGGAACACATTTTGAGGGAATTTTTGTTGTTGTTGTTTGGATAGGGAGAGTAATTGTCATGTGCCGCAGTGAATTATCCACCCAAGGAAGTATTTTTATTTCTTTCAAGTATTTAATTTGAGAAAGATATAAGTCCTGTGATGTATCTTAGATAATCACAGTAACCCTTTCTGACCTTGATATCCAAAGTCCTGATTGAGAACCATGCAACTACTGACCTGGAGCAAGGTCTTCTCTATTATCTTCTCCAGTCAATCTCTTGCTGGATGCACCCTGCCCACATGCTAAAGTGTATTTGCTTTTATTTGACACTTTTGCAAATTACAGAGTCACCACCTCAACTCACAGGCTCCTGACAGCAACTGCAAGAGGAAAAAAAATTTAGCTCAATTGCATATGTGAGGTTTTTTGTCAATCTAGCCTTAGGTGTGCAGGAATCTTATGTTCATCAAGTGTATTCAAGTATGCATTTTAGAACTGGCACTTTACAGAGCTAATTTTCCTTGTCAAAGCAAGCAAAAGCAATTATATAATGTAAACATGTGATTCACTTCCATTGTGTAGACTGTATTTTTTTTAACCCCACATTCTTAAAAGCACCTTATTTTCAATGGAAAGTGTCTGCATTTGTGTAAAGACTATGGGTTCTATCCTCTCTGTTGGTGCAATCTTGTTGCTCCCAGTGCCACTAATGGGAGTTAAGCATGTGCATCAAGGGGCTAATATTCAATTGATGGGTTGATCTCACAAATTGTTTGGTAAGTCCCTATCCCTGCACTCAGCTTCTCTGGCATCTCTATGTAGTGTGAAGAGGTTTTTAATTGAAAAACATATTTCCACCATTCAGTACTCAACTCTACATTTCAATCTAATGCAATATGTAAAGAGATTTATTTATGGAGCAGATGTCCTCTGATGGAAGCTAAAAATCAGTCTTAAACTGACCTTATGCTGGTTCATATTACAGAAAGCATTAGCTTGTATTATCACTGGTTTGCTGTGAAAAGGCTCTGGGGCATTGCAAGCATTCCCCATGCTCCCCCTGTCCCTCTGTGTCTCTTTGACATTGTGCCACCCCATTGTTTAGAAATTAAAATATGCAGCGTTCTCCACACTGCGTGCAAACAAATGAGTGTTCATGCAACCCATACAAAATAATGGTGTTGACCTTGTTAATAGAAAGATATCCTCCATCTAAGACTAACTTCCTACTGCAGTAGACAAATACTAAATGCCTGCCTGCCTTATAGATAGAAATAAGAAAAAAATTTAGGTAAACTTCTTCTCTGACAAAAACTGTATTCCAGCCTACTGAAGGGATAACAGACACTTCTTGTCTGTAGCAAATATTGTGCCATATACCATCATCCCTGGGTGCATCTTGTATTTGTACAGAAAGAGATTTAGTAAACCTAATACTTATGGCTGAAAAACAGACTCTGGGATACTGTTCTGAGCAACCTCACCACAGCCAGCCCTGTGTGCCCTACCTGTTGCATCTCATCAGTGCCAAAGTGACTCTTCTATTCCCATTTCAAGAAAGGTCAGATTCTATGGTCCTTACTGGAGAGATGCTGCCCCCTTGTTTGCCTGGACTCTTTCGCACTCTAAGGGTTTTTCATGGACAGACAAGAGTCTATTTGCACCAAACGTGCAGCAAGCATGCAGCTATGAAAGACTGTGCTGCTTCCAGCCATGTGCCAACCATCTCTTCTCCTCACAAGACCAGACTGCAATCTGGGTAATAGCATCTTTTCCTAAGCTAAAAATTCTTATTTTGGGTGGAATTCAGGCCAGTGCAGAGGCCCTGAGAACCTGATTCGTGTACAGGCCTTTTCCTGAGGCTCTTCAAACAGTGCTGGATTTCACCCCTAATGAAGTATTGAGTGGGCTGCCTATGAGTCTCAGGGGAAAGTGTACTGGAGTGCTCTGGCACCATTGCTCCCACTTTATGTAAACCCACTCCAGCTTGCTCCATGCTTCTGGCTCAGTGCCTAGCTTTGCAGACAAATGTCAACCTGCCAAATATCTTCCATTTGCATTCCAGCCCCTTTCAGAGACCATCCAAACCAAACAAAAAAAAAAAAAGAAAAAAAAAAGGAGAGAGGCAGTGACTTGTTGAATTTCCTTCTGTGATCCCTTAGGGAAGGGGGTTATTACTGAGTGTTGTTGCACAGGCACCACCGTGAAGAATACGTGAATGGGAGGGTGGGAAGGAGGCAGAAAAAAATGTCTTTAAATCATAAAACTGTCAGTGAGCTTAAAAACATACAGCAACATTTCAGTCTCAAAGCCAATCATGTAGGAACAGTTGTACACATTATGGTTTCTAAGGGACTTATTCAAAGGCTATACTTTCTTCCTTTGTATTCATCAGGTAACTGTCACAGTTTCTGGTGGACAAATTAATAGTTTAGTAGGAAAGTTTTTTTCTTAATATATGAACATAGAGAAATGTGTAGAGTATTAATCTGTGAATATAAAAAGGGGTTTAAAACCCTGTGTTCCTGCACAAGAGAGGCTCTTCAAAGGGTAATTCTTGGGAGAAACTAATTCACATCCTCTGAACCGTCCTCTTGAGCAGCGCAGCTGACTAGATAAGGAATTGAGGGAGACCAGTTTCTTAAATGAAATAGCTAGAGTTTACCACTGGGGAAATGAGCCTAAGAGCCTTACTCATCTTTTTAGTATAAGGAAGAATAAACGTTACTGCAGGTCCGTGGCTGTACACATTATGTCTGACAACTAAATGCAAATTAGAGACATTTGTCTCAGGGTTTGGAGCTGGTACAGGGCACCACACTGGGTATCTCTGAATCAGACAAACTAGAGAATTGGACAGCTGTGGGTAAGAATCATGGATGCATGCTGTAGTTGGTTTCATGGCTAGGCATTTGATAAGAAATGGAGCTGCCAACTCTCGCAATGACCTTGTGCACCTTGCCTGCACATACAGGGAGCTGGTGCTTATGTGCAGGCAGGTGGAACTTGCGCTGTCGTGTGAAGCTGTAGCAGGCAGCAAGATAACCTACCTCAGCTCCCTGCAACATATCCTGTTTGCATTTTCTTCCTAAACACCAGTTCTACCTAGACCCCTTTATTGTTGAGCTGATGGGATGGGGATCCAGTTCAAGTCCCTTTATGTTTCTGAAAACACAGTGATAGTCAGAAAAGATATCCTGGGTAGATTTGGTGAACTCTTGTCAAGAGCCTTTCAGTGCACTCTTTGGAAAGCCTCAAAACATGTTCTTCTAAAGGGAAACAGCACGACTGTGTCTCACAGTCAGGCAGCTGGGGGCTTGTGCAAACTTACTGGTTACCCTCTACCCATGTGAAGCCATTCCCTGTCAGTCACTGCCCTTTTTCAAACTTTACTCTGATAATTAAAATATTAGCATTGGGAACAGACTTTATCACCTCAGATCGCTGTGAGTAAAGATGATTATGTTACAAACCGACATCACAGAAGCTGAACAAAAGCCACATGCCACCAAAACTAAACAAAGTGACTTCCTGCTTAAAAGCACCATAACACATGCATAATATGTATGTAGCTAATTAAGCTACAAAATAAATAATCATCCAGCATAAGAGTGAGAGGACGAAAGAGAAAAAGAGCTAAAAGGTTACAGACAAACACATTGTTTTCCTCTGGAAAGATAACTCAATCGTTCCACCAGGAACTCACCAGCTTTATTTGTGCTTTTCATTCAGGACTGTCTACTGAATGGTTTGCTAATTACACGTATCCACTGGAAATGGCTGTGGCTGCTAGCTGCAAACTTTCTGGGTGATGAACAGTCTGCCTTGTCCACTCTCACTACAGATTTTTTTTTCTTCCTTGAGAAATTGCATAGGAGTGCTTGAGAGCAAAGAGGTGCCTGGCTGTCATGGCCTGGGCTGTGCCTCAGGAGATGAATGTGCAGGTCTTGCTCCTCCTCAGGCTCCTTGTGTGGTCTTTGGCAGGTGACCTAGGGCTAGATTCAAGCAAGGATGGCGGCCTCTTGAGTTCTTGCAGAGTCCCCTTCCAGCCCCTGCTCGCCTGCCACCTCCCCAGCGCTCCTCAGTCCGGATGGGGAGATCCCCCAGTGCCTCCAGCTCTGCTACTGGGCACATCACCGCGTGTCTTGGTGCCAGGTAGCTCAGCACCTAAATTGCACCTGGCTGGATGTGGATCTACAGATGAAGTGTTATTTTGTGTGTGGTCCCCTTGGGGCTTCGTCTGCTGGGTGATCTCGAAGTGCGCACAGCCGCCGGAGGAGCAGTGCCACCACTCTTGCTGTGAAATCGCAGCTCAGAATCCAAAGACTTCAGCTGGGTTTCCTGCTCTGCCCAACAGCCTTTGAACCCATCTCTCTGAAAACAGGGGAAAGGCAGTGAGGGAGGGGTTCTCTCCCATCTTTGCTGTGGAAGCTGTTCCACTTCTAATAATTACAGATTCATTAGAGAGAGAGAGAGAGATAGGGAGATAAGGAGATAGCAAGACTGAGCATGACTCTCTGGTAGATTGGGGCCCTCACCTAGAAGGGGAGGGGGCAGACCCAGGCTGTCATCCCTGTTCTAATAACTATTTAAGTATTTTATCCAATGGCTGTTTAATATAAACCACATAAACACTCATTGAAACAAGAGACTGGAGCTCAAATCTTCTCCTTTCCAGGTGAGTGCCCTAACCAGTAGGATAGAGATTCATGCTTGGTCTTGTTTCTCTTGTTGGCCAAATGAATCTCTAAATATTTCTTGCAAAGTGAAACAGATTCAACAGGAGGGACTGAGAGCTCCTGCAACGGCTTACCAGCCATGAGTGGCTGGCATCCAGAGTTCCTCCAAAGGTGGGAACATCTCCCAGTTCCAGTGTGGGTGCTATGACCCTGCCTTGCATGGGGATGGGCACGCAGGGAGAGAAAACAACATGGGGAATCCCTACCCTCTGCCTCTGCCCTCTGAAGGAAGGATGCCTAATTGCAGGGGAAAGGTTGACTTTGGCCCCAGTCAAGCCATGGAAAGCCCCACAGAGGGTGGATTTGCCCTCCTAGTGCCACGATCGCAGGCCGGGACATCTTATGAAGGTTATGTCGCAGAACAGGCACAAAAAAATGCACCCTTGTGCCACCAGATGCTTCCAAGCTGGTTTTTCCTTGTGCAGGCATTCCTTCATTTCCTTGTGCCTCAGTTTCTCCTGAACATATTTCTCCCACTGGTCATGCAACCTGTTTATTTTGGTGACTGCCTCTCTTACTGTGAAGACGTGTAGCTCCCAGCAGTGCAAAGTGCTCATTTCAGTCAAAGCTTTCTAGGTATTTTCAGATTTGATAATAATAATTAATAAAAAGGATCCTCTCCTCAAAGCAAAATTCTTAGAAACCAAGAAATACAGTATAGGGGACAGGTTTGGGTATTTTGTTTTGATATGGGGTAGTACTCAGGCTTGAGCTAGAGTTAGCAATAGAAGATCTGACCCTGAAGATTTGTTCACTGAGCTGTAATCACCAACCTGAGACTGCTAGCCTAAATTATCTTCTAACAGCACTTATTTAGATTTGGCCTAAATGAATTGACTCTATGGTAAATAAATGCATATAGAGACATAGGTTTCTCTTAATAAAATAGGGTACTAAAATATTATAGCAAAATGTTTATCTGGGTAGTGAGATCATACACTTGCCTAGATTCATTCACTTGAGTACTGAATGTTTTCTCAAATATCCCCTAGTGCATATCTGGCAAGATCTCAAAACATTCTTAACGCAAATTGTCTTTGGTCAATAAATACCAGAACAGAAGTGTCCTAGAGGAGAAGATTTATGGTATGAGCAATACAAACACGCCCATAAATCAGGACAGGAACGCTTTCAGGTAGCACAGTTGGCATTTATGCAAATCACAGTAAAGGCAAAAATACACATATAGGACATTTAACCAATGACTTACCTTTCAGTAGCTCACATTAACTAAATAAAATGCCAGAATTTGCTTGGGAAACACATGGACACGATCTCAGCTACCTCAATTGTATTGTTTTATCTGTAGATAACACATTTTCTTCTTCCTTAATTTCACTGAGTTGGTGAATTGGATGCTTCCGATTTGTAATTAAAATACAAACAAGATTGCAAGAAATTGCAGTCTTAATTTATTGCAAGCCTGCATTTTTCTGCAAAGGACACTAAATTGTTAATATTGACATCAAGTTGTCTGTTGCCCCCTTTTATTTTCCTCTGGACTGCCTTAGCTCTCCCAGTCTGGTATGTGCATTTAGGGCAGCACAGGCAGTATGACCAGAAAGCGTAGGTGAAAAGTAAAGTCATTACAAAGAGAAAGAATTGTGACTAAACTGCAGTCACTTAGTGCTGCAAGGGCAACGCACGAGGGGTGTAGCAATCAGACTGACTGTGGTGGAAAACAAGGCACAATAACACCAAGCAAAGGTCAGCACCCCATCAGGACATAAGGGAGATTAAAGCAAGTGTGCATATTAATGTGGGACACATGCAGGCAAAGGGACCAGATAACTGGCTTTGCAGTTCCAGTATCTCTCACACTCCCCTAATTCTTATGCTATCATCATGTGGTACATGGTTTTGAAGCAGCACATAGACACATGGCAACCCTCTCTTGTCAGAACCGAGTAACTTTTCTTTGCTATCAATGTGTGGTCTAATGCATATATCGTGTCAGTGCTGCACCAAACTGACATATGCATTAGAGGCACTGACAGTAAACAGGAAGTAATCCAAAGGTATTAGGCAGGAAAAAATATAAAGAAGACTGTAAGCTCTTACACCGCAAAGCTATCAGCATCTCAAAGATCTTTTTCTTGTTGCTTCTTGATGTTGAAGACTATAAATATACATATTAAAAAGCTTTGTTTTAATAATCTGTAAAAGCAGGAATAGCTACAGATCTCCCTGCTGAAAAGAGTAAGGGCTTAGGTGAATTCCCATTTTACTGATGCTGTTGTCAAAACACTCATTGGCTACCCTAAATCTGCCCCTGATTAGCAGTGTAATAACTTTACCACCTTCAGAAAAGGATTGGCATCTCTTTTACTATCTCCCTACAAATTCACATTTCTCCTCTCTTGTAGGCCTCCATATTCTCCCTGCCTGGTAACTTTTTACAGCTGGAAACTGTGTTTATAACTCTAAAACTCATTATAAAGTTATAACTATGTATTTATGTTGTTTTGTCTGTAATCAACTATTTTTCTCCTCTTTCAGACCACTATATAACTATACAATTTTAAACATTTGTCACTGGAAGGTGCTCCAGCCTTGTAAGTATCAAGTTACCTGAAAATTTCTCTCTATAACTCCTCCAGAATTAAGTAAATAGACTAACTTGGCAAGAGCTGGTCCTGAGAAGCATTTGTGAGAGCCATTGTGACAAGGTAAGGGTGGATAAGACCTATAGCATTTGAAGGAAGAAAGATGAGATGAGGAAAAGCAGTAAACTTCAGGCAAGGAAAAGATAGAAGGTTTGGCTGTCCCTGTGGGCACTTTGGTGTGGCCAGTCACCACAACACCTTTCAAAAGGTACTTTGAAGAAAAAGAATGGGAAATCTTTAGACTCTTATTCAGGACCACTACAACTAAAAGAGATTATTACCCTATATCTTGTTGAGAGCAGAAAGGTATTTTTGTGAGGAAAGATGGCTTTTAACTTTGACAACACCATTAGTTAATGGTGCCAAATCTTGTACCACATTTTAGACAGGCTAAGAAGTTTTTGTAAAATAATTTTACTTTCTTGGGATCTTGATACCTTGGGAATATCAAGACAGTACAGCAATAACACCGGACAACATAAGACAAAGTAAATGAATAGTTTAGAAATGAGGAAACAGAGCCCATTTTTTTTCTGAAGTCCTAAATATCCATATTCCCTTACATTACCCAAAATTCCTTCCCAAACTGTGGTTATTGAAACCAGACTTCCCTGGTATGGAGGCCTCAGTCTTGGAAGTCCACTGGATACTTATTAAACACACATTTTTTATGCTGAAAACTCTCCTTTTTGTATGTAAAAAGGTGTGGGAGTACATTTCGTGCTTGCATAGTTGAGACCTGCACTGAAAAACAGCCATGTGCTGCCAGCACTCCACGTGAGATTTTAATCTCTTTGTACAGGGACCATGTTTTTCATCTGGTAGTGCCTACTTCACTTTTCTTGGTGGGGTAAGTAATCATATAGGACGTGTTTAATCTGTGATGTAATGCATCAGTGTGTAGGATATTTTCCATATTAACAGCTTTAGTAAAGGACCCTTTTCCTCTTTGGAACCACTGAAGCCTGCCTCTTATCATTCACACCGTGTCTCCAAGAGAGGTGGGGTAAGGCATATGGAAAGACAGTCTGGTGCATTTGAGGCAGCCTGGGCAGCAGCCCAGTCAAAAACACAAGAAAATTAGATCAGAATAAAAGTTATTTCCATTCCAGCCTTGGGCAAAGCACATTGCCCATGGCTGAGCTGAGCAGCTTTCTCAAGGATACCTTGCATGCTCTGGGATACCTGTAATGGTTGTGGAAACACATGGAGCAATGGCAATTTTAGTTCTTTGCCTAATGTTATGGTGTGGCCCACTACTTACAGGTGAACTTGAATGTTAATTTGAGAGATGTGAAATGGGTGTCCCCTTACCTGAAGTTCAGTCAAATCATCATGAAGTGGAAATTCCAGTGACTTTAAGCCCTCACAACATTTCTGCTATTAGTGTTTTACCACAATGAACTACTTCAAAAAAACCAAAAATACCCCAAAACCCTTCAACTCCCACTGAACTCTGGTGGAGAAGAGGACTGAGGGGGTAACAAAGCTTTGGGTTACTTTTGAGTTAAGGCATGGTATGATTCTTATTATAGTTAGGTTTGGGTAAACTGGTTCAAGTAAAGGATCTTGTTGCTGTTTCCAGCTTTACAAGCTCTTGGAAATATTTTAGCCTTTTTTTTTTTTTTTTCCCCTCTAAAGTTAGTTTAAAAAAAAAAAAAAAGGCCAAAAAAAAAAAAAAAAAAAAAAAAAAAGGCTGTACTCCTGGCTGGAGACACTTTCATGCCAACTTTCACCCTGGAGCAAATTTTTCATGCCTGAGTTATAAAAACCTCAGAAAAATAGGTGGTGATATGTAAGGTAAACATCAGAGGACCTTGAACTAAATTTTGCAAAGGGTGTTGTGAACCTGACAGGACAAAAGATTAATCAGACAAAAGCCTCTCTTCATAGCTGTTCATCTTAACAGGGCCGTGGTGTCTTGTGGTGGATAGGATATAGACACAGGAGACAGAACATCTCTCTTCTGCTCATGTTTCAGCTTGCTGAGTGACCTTTAACAAAACACTGAATCTGTAAAGGAGAATAACAAATACCCATTTTTGCAAAGATCCTTGGATAAAAAATGCTGTGTAGTTTTTAAATACTGGCATACATTAGAGTGCAGGTTTGCTCTCCAGACCCATTCCATTTTCAGACTTTTATACTGTGGAATTAATTGCCTGCAAAAGCATAAAATATTTTTGGTTTTCCTGTATACTGCTCCTCCTCTCTGCCTTTTTCAGCTCTCATAAACTTTCCAAAAATATGCTGAGAGTGTAACTCATCCTGGGTATAATTCCAGAGATGAAGCTAGTTAGGAAGCAATCTTGTAGAAACATAAGGTGAGTTCTGGATATTTTGAGTCTGGTGATAGTAGGGAAATTTTGGAAAGGATTTCTCTCTCACTTGTTTCCTGTACTTTTCACAACTGACACCTGAAGTAGAGACAGTGGCTAAAGCAGATTTCAACTGCTCTATGTCCAGAACATTAACTGCTATGGTCATACTTGGAAAGATTTTTCAGAAAAGCAATGTTTTAATCTCTAATAATACCTGTGGAAAATCAAGAACACAAAATACATTTGTAAACTGAAAGCAATAGGGTTTTTACAACTGCAGTTCTTTTCCAGGAAACTGGAATATTGCATACGGATACTATACAAAAGAGAAGTTGAATGAAAACGCTTAACTTGTAGGGATTTTTCTTCACTTTTTCTTCTGTTTATAGACTGTTGCATCTGTTTAAATGTTGCAGGGAAATGGAACCTCCATCTCTCTTTTTTTTCTTTTTCTTTTTTTTTTTTTTAAGAAAACAAACCAGAGGTATTAAAAGTCTCTTGGCGTTGGTTCTTATTTTATAAAATGGTCCTATTATACACCCACTTGAACAACCCATGTGCTCATTTTAGAAGAGTGTAAGAGAGATTCAACCCCCAAGTGTAAAGAAAAGAAAAGGAGATATATATTCACATCTGCTCTGTCTCATTCACAACTATTAAGGACGGTAATAGTGGCTGATTTATTGTAAACACCAGTCTGCAGCTTAACACTAAATTAAATTACTTTTCTTTCCTTTGCTTATTTTTCACCCCAAAGAGAAAAATGTAGTTAGATGATTCAATGATTCACATTGATACTTTTTAACAAAATTAAAGGAAAATGAATCAAATTGCATGGATTGAGTAAAATACATTTAACACCATTCAGAGCACAAAGAATAAGACGAAGTAAAAGTAGAGTTGGTTAAGTAAACTAATTAACAATTTTCTGAGTATACTTAAACAATGAGCCATCTTTCGCATGAAACAATTGGCTTCCCTGTAATTAACCAGAATACTCAGAGTGTTCTTAGTGTGCGGGTTAACCACCATGTTTGTTACTTCCTTTTCCCCTGCACATCATGTTATTCTTTCTCACTGAGGCAATTCAAACAGATATATGCACATGTTTTATGAGTCTCTTAGTGTTTCTTTAGATAAAACACAAGTTTGCAGCACTGAAAATATATATTTTTTTTCAGCAACCAATGCAGAGTTAACAAGGTATTTGAACATTACTACTAATTCCAATCAAGCTCATCATGTTTTAACAGCATGATGAAATTCAGTAAGATGCAATCACTTATGGGAAAATGAAGTGGTATTTGGAGATCGATGCAACCTTGGTAACATTTATAATTTGGTGGGTTTTGAGATAATTACTCCCTAATATTATAACACAGTTTTTCAAAGAAAATTTAATTTTCAAATACACATTCCCTTTCCAGCATTTTCAAATCTGGTAATATAACCTTTCCTGCTATCTAGATCAGTGAGGGAAGATGAGGGCAAGGGACTAGTGCCAGCAGCTTAGAACATGAACAACATAAGAGCCAGTTGAAATCCTAACCTCAGACTCTACAAGTTCCTTTGCAAAACTTGAACCTCATATTTGTGAGATGGCAAGGAGGTAGGCAGAAGACATTCCCATCCTCTTCTTAGGTGTCTTAGCTCAGGCAATTGTTTCTTTATAGTTGCAAGTTTAAGGTTATTTGAACTTGCTTCATTCTCTGCCATTTTTGCCCCAGCCTACTTGCAATTTAGAATTGTTCAAGTCACAGTCTGAATTAAATCAAATAATCTTTAAACTTATTTTCAGTCACAGACCTATCAAGCATTTTGGAATGCATGAAAAAGAACTTCTACCATTAACTGTACAAGATTTTAGCTGATTAAGCGAGGGCATTTCTTCTAATCACAGATTTCTTTCATATTGCCTCTTGTTGGCTGGATTGTGGCTTACAAATGGTGTTAAACCAATGAACACTGGCAGTTCTCCATTTTTGACATTTCCAGAGCTCTTTCTCCAACTTCTATGACATTTTGATGTCTGAAATGCTATCCTGTCAACGTTTTTAAATCAACACATGATGTTAACATTATTCAAATTACCTGCTTCTGTTGGGATTCCATCAGGAGTGAAGTTGGCCCATGAAGTTAAACAAAGGCTTGTATTAGTAAATTCTTAAGGACTAATTTCAATTACATGTTTCAGTACCAGGCAGTATTATGCAGCTGCCATTGCATGAATACAAGGATTACATGAAACCCATAGCTATTCAACTTTGGTAGTTATTCTGAAATTCATGAAAAGTGGGTAAATTGTAGAAATTATTCAGAAACAAATATATTATTTAGAAACATTTCTATTGTATTCCATCTGATTGTCTACTGTACTGGTGACACAAAAACTTCTTTTTTTTTTTTCTTTTTTTTGTCTTTTAGTGCACCCAACAAATACAAAGACAAATTCTTTCCCTCCCCATGAAGTGCCAACTTCCAAGTTTTGCACAAAAACATTTTTAAATGCAACACCTTATAGTTGGTTCACTAATTGTTCTTCTGTATAGCACATTAGCTCCTTCCATTACAGTCTGTGAGGTGAAATGTACTGCTATGATATCTAACCACAGGAGTTCCAGTAAAGCACTTTATATTAACAATAGACACTTCTCACTCTTTTCTGTACTCTTCCATTATTTTATTGTTAAAAGAAATGTTGCTTGAACAAAAGCTTGATAGCACAATGCTTTCCTTCTGGGTATCCAACATGAGTCATGTCACAATGATCTCAACAAACAGAATTTTGCAACACTTTTCTGGGCATCCTGCTGTATACACCAAATGACCAGCCAGGTCATTTGTCTCCAAGATTGTCTTGATCTGGTTTAACAGATTTGCTAAATTAATGAACTGTATTGAGAGTACATGCTATTTCTGTTCATGTAGTGCAGTGATTCTAAAAAAAACATTCATACTGGGTCAGTCTAGGGGTTTGTCCAACACAGTATCCTTTCTCAAACAGTATCTGTAAGTTCAAGTGCAAGAACGTACCAGGAGAAGACACGGTAAACATATATGATCTTTCTCTGTCACTCTCCTCAAGCATCCTCTTACGTTTAATGGACTTCCTGAGCCTAATGTTCACCTGTTTAATAACCTGCAGATCTTTCCTCAATCTCTGGCATTCATGTGAATGCTCCTCATCCTTCTCCTTTTGCAAGGAGCTCCACTGGGCTGCTTGCTGCACAAAAAACCCACCTTATTTTGTTTGTTTAGAGTCTGTTTTCTTTAAATGACCTTAGTACTTCTTTAAATGACCTTAGTACTTGAACTGAAAAATATCAAGGAATAACTGGGCCGTACCCAATCTCTCCAGGCCACTTAGGACTTTGTAGATCTCTGCAACTCCCTTCCTTTTCCAGGTAGAATAGTCCTCACCTCCTTAGTCATTCCTGTAGAGAAGCTATTCCATGCTGAGATCCTTCTGACTGACCTGTGTCTGAATATTTCTTCATTCTAACATACTATTTTTATGAGATGGGATCTGAACCCTGTATAGTCATGGAATGGGCTAATCATGGATTTATACTGTGATATGATGAGGTTTTCTTTTTTGTTCTCCACTTTTGAGGATTATGAACATTTCATCTGCTTCTGTGACAACTACTGAGCTGATATTTTTCGTGGGACTGTCTTTAATATTTTAAAGACAAACTTTCTCCATGGAGTATTAATGGTGTGAATGTAAGACAGTTTTCCCCAATGTGCTTCCTTTTATATGTATCTACATATATCTGTGATATATATGTGATATATGTGTGATATATATGTGATCATTTTATCATGCCAGCATTCACTCCATGTCATCCATGAACATGTTGAGCAGTGTTGTTTTCTGCAGAATTTCACAGGTGATCTTCATCCATTGCAAGAACAGACCATTTACTCCTAACTTCTGCTTCATATCTGTTTCAGTATGTAGTCCAAATACTTTTGGTGGTTTCTGGACTAATGAGAAGTCTAAGGAAAAGAAAATTATTTGGAAGATTTGTAGGGGGTTTCTAAATCAAATAAACTTAAAGCCACTGATTCGGACCATTTTGTTAGGGAGTATCTCGTAAAATCTAAGTTAAGATTTTGGTCTTCGCATCTGCTAAGCAACCAGAATGATTTTTAACAAACTCAACTCCCACATAGGCACTTAAATAAAGAGCAGATTTTCAAAAGTACTTAGCTCTCTTTAGTTTCTGATGATAACATTCTGGGACAGTTTTTCAAATAAGTATAACACCTTTTAACAATCCTCCATCTATTTACTAATAAAAAAATGGAATGGTTTTTAAAGCCTGTTACACTTTGTGAATGTTGCATCCTTAGAATTTTTTCCTTGATAGGTGTTTGAGATATGCAGAGTCTAATGTCTTAATTGATCTTAAAAGGAAAAAAAAAGTCACTCTGAAAATTATGTTTGGGAGGTCCTTATTTCTTTCAATAATTTTCAAATTAAAGTGGTTCATTTCACAGAGACAGTGGTCTTTGGGTCCAGGTTGTGTCTCTTTGGCTCTCTACAAAAACTTAACAGTATTCTGAGTGCTAAGATAGTTCGATTAATTGTGCCGTGTAAGCAAATGGATAAGTTCACAAATCATCCATTCAGCAAACTTAGGCAGGTATCTAAAATATAAAGCTATTCTTTTTCGTCTTCTCTCTCCTCCTCCTCCCTTAAGGGTAGTGAGGAGTTTTGATATTACAGGTTATTAAAGTAATTACTTGGAAAAAAATGTATTACTCTGGGCTGTACAGGCCACATCCCTAGTACATTTTGTGACTTTTTAATCGTCAGTTTTGTGGGCTTTGCTGTTTTATTTAAAGCCCATCTCAACTTGTCCTATGCTATCTTAATAAATAAATAAGAAAGTATCGCCCATTAAAAAATTTTGCAATCAGAACTTGTTTGACATTTTTGCTGAGGAGGCAGAACAAGATCTGGCTTGATCTTGCTGTTTTCTGGCTTTGTCTACTGAGTGACTTTTCTGTCCATAATCACACAAGCCTTATATGTTTCCCAACAAAACAACAAATTGGATAATATAATCCAAAAACTCAATAAGACTCTAAAGCAATGGATGTACCATGATCCATTTGGGCTGCAGGATATTTTGTCTAAATTTCTGGTCTTCTTGAGGCCCAAAAGCCTGGGCAAAAGACCATATAGACTTGTTCATCTCTAGAAAACCACAAAGAAAATAAGGTTCTATGTCTTACTGTTCTTCTTCTCTTTCCTATAGCTCTGTAGATATCTTCCTAGGTAGAGTACCACATACATATCTGGAATAACAGAGATCATCATTCCAGTAACAGCAGTGGATTTGTGCCCACCTAGACCAATGTCCTTAATTTGGCCAGAAGAAAGCTTTAGACTCAAAAATACATGGCCCATTTTCTGGTTATGCAAAGGAATTCGATCCTGCATGGCTATAGAAAAAGTGTCGATTACACATGTATGATATTAACATGACAGACGTCAAGAAAAAGAACAATCCTTCTTTATACTTTAAGTTTTGTTGGCTCCATTTTAAAGGTAAATGTGCATAAAGTATGGGTGCATTTTCAGAAAGCACATGAATTCAACATTCTTCACTCAAGGTACATGAGATTTGCTTCGTCATGTACTTCAGAGAGTTGCTCAAGTTAGTACCATCAGCAACCAGATGCTGTGAACAGTAAAACCTTGCATACAAAAGTAGAGCTGGGGATGGGGGAGCAAGGGAGGAGCAGCCTGAGCCCTTATAGCTGGTGTCTGCACTAGCCACTTCAGAGATCTCTTCCGAATCCATAGCGCCATGGCTGCTCCAGCACTCATTCTTCATCTGCTTTGAATCCACAGTTGTCAGTGCAGCCTTCAATATGTTCTGTTTAAATTCTCACTGAATCTCCATGGGTTCCTCTGTCTCTTCACACTAAGAGAGACGAGAGAGAGAAAGCAGCAAAGTGGTTAGAAATCTTCTGCCAAACACAGATGGTATCTTGATTGCTCTTTCAGCCTACCTGTGTCTGTCTGTGGAGCTGTGGATGTTGTGGACGTGCATGCGAAGAATTTCCAACACTCTCAGAGCATTCACCCAAAGGAGAATTTTCATCTGAGTTTTAGTATTCACTGCATCAGCCAGCCTTGAGAAACAAACACAGCTATTTAGGATTTATCTCTGTAAAAGTGTGCGTGTGTGTAAATGTGTTTATAAGAAGAGAGAGGCAGAAAGGAAGAACAAGAAGGCTCCAAAACTACACAGCAGCCTGATTTTAAAAAGTATTGACAAATGTCCTTGCTTGCACAATGTAGGCAGTCTGTGAAAAATCCAAAAAGCTGTAGAAAAAAAAACCACACTGGCTTTACCTCATGGCATCTTAGCATGTTCAGCTATTTGTCCCTCTCCTCCTCGGGATACAGGCACAGTATGGGATATGATTGCATTACAGCAGCTTAACAAGTTAGTGCCTGTCAGCTGACTTGCTGTAACCAACTGTGTATGCTCTCTTCGTCTGCCCCATTTGCGAGATAAAATACATTAGCTTAAATTCACATACAGTAGATTTCCCTTCAGAGCCAGATCTTGAAATATTTTTTGGCATACCTGGCACAGTGAGCTGTTATCCTCTTCTCAGCACAAGAAATATCCAGTGTAGCAGAGGAAAGGGAAACCTTCCTCCTTGCAAGGAAATAAAGCAACCTACCAACAGTGCACTTAACACATGGAAGAAAAATCCTTGCTCAACTCCTATAGGTAATCATTTTGTAGAGTGAACCATGAGATTTGATTATTCTCATTATCTTAGTTCAGATAGCTTCAAGTGTTGCTAGTTGTCATGAAACATACAGCCCTTTAAAAAATCCAGTTATGGTATTTGACTTACTGACCTATTCTGGCATTAAATTGCACAGTATGCCAATGCCCTGTGAAAATTCCTTTTTTTTTTTTTTTTTTTTTTTTTTGTTATATGCATATTAACTTTAGTTCAAAGGATCTCTTACCTTTTCTTTCTTTTTCATGAGGTAAGAGAAAGGCTAGCTTCCGCCAACACCCTTCACACATCTTAATTTTTCAGCCTTGCCCATTCTAATTATTCTCTCTTTCAGGCAAAATTCTGAAGGGGTAGTTGAGGGTTTTGGGGTCTTGCTAGCCATTTCTCAATGCACATGTTTAATAGGGATGTTCTGAGAGCTCTGTGCTGGACCTGACCCTGAAGTCAATGTAAGTGGTAGCAAGAGGCACATCTCATGGTAGCATGTAAAGACATAGCGGTTCTTACAGTTTCCTTTCCCTTTTGTCACTGCGGATCAGACCTGAATAAAAGGAGAATAAATTATATTCTTTTCTGTAACTTGGTCATGGCTATCACTTTTCTGTATCGCTAACTAGCAGACCAATTAATTCAGGTGGTCTTTAGACTTCTCTTGGGGAAGTAACACAGACGTAAAAAAGTGGGTAAAAGGTTTAGATCACTGAGTCCTACAATGCTTCTTGTTTCTTCTCTCCTCTGTTCCTACCTTCCTTCAGTGTCGTGTGTTTCTTTACAACAGGTGGGGTCTATGACCTCGTATGTCCATATTTTCACACACCTTTATTCATGGTTTCATTCCTTTCTTTTTTTCTCAGTTGAGAGCTTTACAGGATGGTTGTCACAGCTGCAGTTCTTGCTTGGCAGCATTTAAATGCATGCTAAACAAAAGTCTCTGTCTTGCCCATCTCAAATACAGGCAAGTTAGTTGATAAATAGCATTATGCCACCCCAGGGTGTGATTATACTTTGAGATAGCACCACCCGTAGGATGGGTGAAGGCCCTTTGATTTTGGCCCTGTGTCTAATCATGCGTTTCAACTCTTTCCAAGTGCTGGGTTTCTGTTGATCTCAGCAATTCTGTACGTGCTACAACTGATATGGTTACTGATATACCTGATAATGCAGCTGGCATCAGTGACAGAAACCATTTGGTCGGGCTAGACAGAGCTGCACCAAGACTGCAGTCATCATTCAGTTAATATGCCAGATTATTGGCAAACTTTTCCACTGCCTCTTTCTGTTGTTTTCTGCAGAGCACTAATGTGGTTGAGAGCCATGATAATCCCATCCGCTGGTTTTGGTTCTTGCTAACCACAAAATCACAGAATCACAGAATGTTAGAGATTGGAAGGGACCTTGAAAGATCATCTAGTCCAATCCCCCTGCCGGAGCAGGAACACCTAGATCAGATCACACAGGAACGCATCCAGGCGGGCTTTGAATGTCTCCAGAGAAGGAGACTCCACAACCTCTCTGGGCAGCCTGTTCCAGTGCTCTGTCACCCTCACCGTGAAGAAGTTTTTTCTCATATTCAAGTGGAACCTCCTATGTTCCAGCTTGAACCCATTGCCCCTTGTCCTATCACTAGATGTCACAGAGAAGAGCCTGGCTCCATCCTCCTGACACTCACCCTTCACGTATTTATAAACATTAATTAGGTCACCCCTCAGTCTCCTCTTTTCCAGGCTAAAGAGACCCAGCTCCCTCAGCCTTAACAACCTTAACAAACTTAACAAAATTATACCGTTGATTCATGACATAATATGGTAAAGCTTCCACTTGCAGTTTTTGTGCTTCCCATCTATGTTAATATATGCTTACACAAGACTGACAGAGGAAAGTTTCTTAATGTAAATTACATTTGCATTGGCTTTAAGTCAGCTTTATATTATCAAAAAAGAGAAGAATAAATTCCAAAGGGTTTACAACCACAAATACTCCCAGAAAGTAACTAGTCCTGATTTTCTTATATTTACACTAGAATAAATCAGGAATAAGGTCATTAAAGTGGTTGGGATTATTTTCATTTGTACTGTAGCTTTATTATACTACTCTGAAGCACTGTATATTTCTACTGCTACTGCAGTGTGAAGGGGGCCACAGTTTCAGGTCCAATGGCCCTACATGGGTGCAAGAGAGAGAGGAGATTGAAGCATGCTGGGACTATATCCAGCAGTTATTGTCTGCAGGATTGGGCTCTTTGATGGTAAAATAAGAGAACACACTTTCCTGGAATTCTGCCTGACTTTATATAATATTCACTTCTAAATAGGCCAAACAAGCTACAAAATCTTTAACTGAAACATAGACCTGTCACTTTTAGTACTCACCCATTTCCTTAGCCTGTAGACTTTGGGCTCACAAAATTGTAGGTGTTTGATGCTTACATGCTTTTACATGTAAAAAACCCCCACTTTCAGATGCATTCTGGTTGCAGCTCATTCTAGTTGCATAATATGAATGCTTAAGAGTCTGGCTTCTTAAAAGAACTAATTTTCTAGGTACGGGGGGGGGGAGAAGCTCTTAAAGATGTTCCCACAGATATCTAAACAGGAAGGAAGTTGAGATCCCTTTACCCCATTTGCTTTCAGTGAATGTTGCAGAAAAGGCATTTACTAGCTGGGAGCAAGGTGTAGGTTTAGGATGTCAGGAAATCCTGGAGAGTATTCACAGAGAATGAAATATTATTTATAAAAGTGTCATTATTACATCTTAATTATTTATGTTTAAAAAATGAATAATATATTTTCTAAGTGCTTGCTAATTATTAAATGACAGAAGCAACTCCACATTTCAATTAGCTTGCCTTTCCTGGCAACAACTTCAAATAAAAAACCAAACAAAACTCCAGCACATTGCCCTAGACTTCTGAGAGCTCTAGTTTTTCATAAGGGCCTGGTGAGGAGAATGACTCTCAAACAGGCAAATGAAAATTCCACGTTATTGTGGACCACGAAGGCTTTCTAGGGCACTGGGTCATTTAGGGTGAACACCCTGCTAACTGCCCCTTTTATTTTCTCTAAGTGCAACTACTATCAGTGAAACTGATGACAGCCATGTTACTTATATAGGTGACAGAAATGTTCTTTATACCAACACTGTTTCAGACACACAGAAGAATATAAGGCCAGTCCTAAAGATCTTGTACTCAGAAACATGTTTCTCCTGTAACACCAACTTTATGAGTTTGGCCAGGCAATGCTTGCTGCTGACACCTTCAGCATAGTGGGAAATATCAATATTGCATCTAGGAGAGACTGAAAGAAATCAGAACTAAACATTGTAATAAATTTACACTTTCAATATTTGAACAGGAAAAAATCAAAGCCTGCCAGCTAAGTTTCATGCTGTGAATTCTTACCCAGCTCCTGTTCTCTGAAAAAGTAGGTTTATTGTACTGTGGACTATAACCTCCAGTATCCCCTGATTTTAAAGAAAACCTTCTCCAATAATAAATTTCCATGATTGGCATAGTTCTAGGCGTGACTGTTTATGAAAATGATGTGGCAAGTGGTAGCAGCTTTTTTTGTGGAAAGTTTTACAAACTTTGCAAAAAGCGCATTGGTTTTACCAATGAGAGAAGTTCGTTTCTTTCCTCCCTAGACAGAAAAGTGACACTTACTGGACACAGAGGGTAGCCCCAAAAACCTTACCAAAGCTCTTTTATCAGGTTCTGTAGGCAGCCAGGAAACGTGCAGAGCTCAGGGAGACCTCCTGGTTCTACTTCCAACTACACGTATGATAAAAGCCAACCAGTATTTGGGAATGCTGTAGATTGAGAGAACAGCCAAGCCAAGCCTAGAGGCTTCTTTCTCTGCCTGGAGTTTATCAATTAACTTGGAGCTTTTTATGTTGCAGTTCTAGCTGGAAGCTTCATTTGAACTTCCTCCACAGACTTTAATTTCCATTTGATCTTAGAGAGACACCATCAAACAGTTTGGGTTCTATAAAGAGATAACTTTATTGCTGTGTTTCATACCAAAGCTGAAGAAAACATTCAGTGATTGCTGAAACATGATATTCACTGAGTTCTTTAAAACCACAATAGAGCTATGATTATTTACATACTTAAATTATGGCTTTTTAGTGGCAAGGTGGTGTACCTATTGAGAAAAATCCAGTTTTGATGCCAAGGAGGAGAGGGATTGCAAAGGTTGTCGTTTCCGACAGTTATTTTTTACCATCTTTACTATCTGTTGAATTACATGTGGATATGAAAAACCATGCACAGCGAACAAAAGTGATTTATTTCTTATAAAAATAAAGCCTATGCATGCATACTTAAATGGAATTTTCCTCCAGATAGACTTCTAGGTCTTGCAGCTCTCCTCTCCCAAATTCTAAAAGAGCCCTAATATTTGCATGTTATATGTGGCAATGCTAGCGGGATGGTGTGATTTGCAAAGTAAAAGCACACATTGAAGACTTGAGATAGAGTTGTAGAGTGTTTACTTAGCCTAGCTGCAAAGTCCAGCAGAGCCTTTGAGAAATTCTAGTCACACACACAAACTGAATTATGCAGGTCTTGTCAACAACTGCCTTAGAAGCGTATAACTAGTAAAGAGGAATAAGGGAGGGTAAAAGTATGTGTTCATCCTTTTATAAAAGGGGAGAAGCAGTCTTTTATCCAGTGTTTGAGAACCGCTTGTAGGGGTCAGAACATTTGTACTCCCATGTCAAACCTAAGACAAAAGACATTTGACTGAGAGGATAAACAGATGTAAATACCTAAATGGCAGTTGTTGGCATCTGTCCAAAGGTTAGGGTTGTTCTCCCAAAGGTTGAGCTGATTAGACAATTAAAACAATGTCTTCTTTTTCAGTCGATTTCCAACCTCTCTCTCCTTCTTTTAAAGTATTTATATTTTGAAAGACAATGTATATAAAAAAGGAAAGTAAATAAAGACATCTTTATTTTCTAAAGATCAAAATGAGGAGATTAGACTACATTCCAGCATGTCTGAATCTATGTCCTCTCACAACCTTTTATGAAGGAGACCACAATGGTTGCCAGAAGAAAAAAAAACCCAAACCAAAAGACAACCTGTGTGTCTTTGTGCAGCGCTAAATTATGCCCAGAGATATCTATAGCAGATTTTAGATATATGTCTGACTCTGATCTCTCTGCATACTAGCTTAAATCAAGAGGAACTCCTGACTTGTGAAAACTTAATGTAAGATCAAAATCAGAACTATGTACTTCATTAAAGTCATGACCAAGATATTTATTGTGGTTTGAGAACAGACAAGATTAAACCACTACAATGCCAATAATTGTACATTGTGTGGGATTGTTGGGGAAGGAATTTAAAAGAAGTCATTGCAAATTGACTCCTCCCTCTCATGTATTTTGTTTATATTTCAAGGTAAATGAACACGCTCTGTTTTGTAACTGATGGAATAACTAACTCTTCTGTTTGATATAGCTTACAGGCCTATAGCTGTAACAACTGAGTGTTGATAGCAGAAGTTCTTCTCTCGTAATTTTCTTTGCTGAGATAAGTGATTACACAGCTACTGGTCCATATCTGGTTGCCACTACATTTATGTCTCCACATTTAAATGCTAATTCCCTATCAAAATGAGAATATGCATGCCAGTTCACCTGCTGACAATAAGGCAATGTAAAAATAAATAAGCAAATTATGAATAGATAAATAGAGCTTGTAGGCAATTTCTCTGGCCTTCCCTGCAAGGCTATTGGGTCCAGCTAATGGTAGGTTTCTTAGGGAAAGGAGGGGTAGCAGAAGATGGAGGACCACTCTATTCTGGAGACCACTCTGTGTTGCTGCCTCTTTACCCCCTGTAGGTAAAGCAGTTTTCAATAACATGTTGCTACTTTCTGTATCTGACAGCAGAAACTAGTAGTACCTAAAATTTGCTGGCTACTAGACACAGACTTCCATGTGGCTGCTTTGATTTAGTTATCTGGTTCCCATATCACTGTTCAGCTTTTCTTTATGCTAAAAGTTCTTCCACAGCCTAACTATCAAGAGTGACATAGAAAATACAGAAGGATAATTATTCCTACTTGAAATGCACTTTTCCATGTTTTTTGCTAATATCTATGCTTTGGCCTTTGGAGAAAAAAAAAAGTCTGTTTCTCAGTAAGCACACATAGAACAGGAGATCTATATAAAGAAAGCACTTTACTTCAATTAATATTGTCTTTACAACTGCACTCTTTATCAGAGATCGAACACAGGTTTGGGGCAGAGACATACACATTTGTAATTCAGATCTGATACTGTTTGCTCCAAGAGGTACGAAACCGCTAATGTTAGCTAATTAGGACTTTGGGGCCTGATTTTCAAAGATGGCTGATAAAAAAGCAATAAATTATTATCTTCAGCTTGATTCTGCAAAGCTTTCCCTCCAATGAAGAGGACAGTTTGTAGTAAATTGCAAACAATAGGTAAATACTAACCTCTTACATTGGTAATTCCTTTAAGAGTAAATGAGACAATGTATTTTCACTAGTTGAAATATTTTTAATTATCTACAGAGATTTTTAGCAATTTTTCTATGATGACTTCTGTTATGCTCCAGGAAAGAAGGAAGTGTGTCTTTCAATATACTGTTAAACCACCTAGGAAAGCCACTTAAAAATCATATCTATTGAGAAGAAGGTTGCTCACCTACGTAAACCTGAACACAATTCAACAAGACTGCTAGATCAGTAACATATTTTGGACAGTCAGGCTTTACTTATCAACCTAGCCTTAAATGTTGGCAAGATTCTCCTTTAATTTTCTTCTAGAAAGTTATATCTATATATATCATTCCCTGTGCAATCCTATTGCTCTCCACACAGGGATTTAGAGATGGCTCAAAGGAGAATGGCAGAATTCCCCTTCCTGTTGCATCTACTTTAAGAAGCAAGGGACTGCCATGTACTGCTTGGGACAGGGTGTTTGATTCCACCGGTCTAGTTTTGCAACCCTGGGCAAGTCACATAAAACTGTATTTGAAAATTACAGATAGTGATACATACTTGCAAATGTTGTGTGGGAGGCTTAATCAGTTAATATTGTAAATCATTTGAGATAGCTATGTAGAGAGTATAGCACTTTATCACACACTTACTAGCATTGTGATCTTTTTATTTGGGCTTACTGTACACGGGTGTAAATGAATGCTCGGATGTGCAGGTCCTAAGGCTTTTCCACGCAGAATAGTCCAGGGTCTTCTAATCACTTCTCATTACCTGTACCTAAAGCTCTTTCAGTGCAGATATTGGGGAAGTTTACCCATTAACCTATCCTCTCTATTTAACGGTCACTGTTCTCAACTCCTGTGAATGGCTTCTATTGGCACAGACCTTTAATTTGTAAAAAGATGCTAGCTTTCACCTACCCACCACTGATCCTTCTGTTTTCCTGGGTCTTTTAACAACTGGTGTAAATCAGAGCAGCCTTAAGCTGTTTTCTGCCATGTCAAGGGGCTGACCCTGTGCTGAGTGGTCACAGAATCATAGAGGAAGAGATGAGGTGGTGGCAATTTATTCAATTTTTGCAGATTCCCCCAAATCTAGGCTGTATTAATTTCAGCTGAAGCTGTGTTTCTGGCCTGTGGTGTATGGACACTGCTAATGTTGCAAGCACTCCCATAATTCAACTATTACAAGTAGTAGTGGTAGTAAAATAATCTTATCTGCAACTCATCAGAGCTTTTTTAATTGAATTTTACTTAACATGAGTGTTGAAAGAGTCAGGCCCAACATGCAGCCTTGACTTTGAAACCTCTGGCATTTTGTGGGTGTTAGTCACATCCTTAACATTACAGTAATACAGTTTTTGTGGCTTAATATTTACATATTTTTATTGCTGTCTGAGAGATAAATGGGAAGAGGATGATCACAGGAGAAGCCTGGAGCAGGATTTTAATATGTTGAATTAAAAAAACAGAGATATATATGGGAATGTGAACTTGAGGTTGTATAGGTAAATTAAAGGCATTAGGAGACAGAAATGCAAAGGCTGGCAGAGCAGCATTTAGTTGGCATATAGAAATATACTCTGTTTTGTGGAGTATGTATAGTGAGACATTTGAAACTGAGGGAAAAATATTCTGGAAGTTCAGGCAGCTGAATTAACATCATCAGAGGAATAGTAGTTTTACATTTTTATTGTAACTTTTTAGCAGTAGTATTTAAAACAAAAGGTCAAATTGGAAACTTTTACCTCCCAGAGCTCCTCTATGTTTACAGGAATTTACCTGAATAATTCTGAACAAGGAACTGAAGATTAAGTGTATTTTTTCAATCTTTTTTTTGACTGAGTTACCCAGCCCATATAATTTTAAACCACCTTGACGTATGTCCTTAAAGTCTCCTATATCTGTGCTGCGTACTCTGAACCCAGAGGTCTTGGTTCACAAGCAAACTCTCTTCCCTGTTGGATTGTGGACTTGGGAGAAAGGTCCAGCTACAGACAACAAGACCTCTTTACAAATTCTCTCCCCAACACCTGATCTACCTGAGGAGGGAGAATTGCCCTTCATGTCACCGTTTTACATCATGGGTGAGTCATGGCAGAACGGCAAACGGTGCCTTCTGCAGGAAAGGAAGCGTGTGTGTGTCCCAGCACCCAGCAGGGACCTCTGGGTGCTTTTTCAGCTCTTTTCACCTGTCTTATAAACAAGAGTGAACACCATTCGTGGAGGATGACTTCAGTGCGTGTTATGTGGGTACTGTGGGATTTTGAAATCAGCAGAATTTATAGCAGGGCAAAGAATAATCCAGCCTAACACTCAATAAATCACGTCCCCAGCTCTTAAGCGCTTCTTACCTCAACAGACCTAAAGCAAAAATTTCATTGGTAGGAGCTGAATAAAAAGAGCAAGAAGAACATGTTCTACTAGGAAATGGGAAATTGCCCATTCTTATTGCCCTATCTTGGGGTCATTTCTAGGCTGTATTAAGGGAGGCAGTAGAACGGTACAAATTCAGATTTGTCTGTGGTGAGTGCAAAGGACGTTTTGTTTTCAGAAGAAATACGGAAGAAGAAAGTGATGATGTTGTGCAAAGGGATTTGTAGATAGCTGAAGGCAGAGGACTCCCTTAATGTGTTTTAATGAAGAAGAAAAAGACTTTACAGCTTAGAGTGGGGAAGTGGGGAGTACATGGTTTCTCTGACACCAATGTTCCCACTAAATTTTTGAGCCTCAAATTGAACTGTGAGTTCAAGTGCAACCAAGGAGTCCTCAGAAAGGGAAGACCTGTCTCAGTAAGACTAGCACCTTAGAGATATGCAGATATTGTATTTTTTCCCATCTCATGGGAGAGGCCACTGATTTGATTAGGCCAACAGACTTATTTAGAGGAAAAAAATAATTTTGAAGTTGTTTCAAAATTATGGGAACAAATGCACATTTTTTTTTTCCCTCTACTTCGATATGATTTGAAATGGCAAAAGGATCTGATTCAAACTTTCAAGGAGATTGGGGGAAATGAACCAAACATATTTACATCTCTTTTGGACAGAGTCCAAACAAAGTACTGACTAGTGACAGTATGTGAAAATGGGTTATTATACCGGAGATCAAATTAGTACTCTAACTCTCATGTTTTCTTAGGGAAAACAGTGATGTGATACAGGAACATTGATGTTGACTGTATTCATTACAGAGTATCATAAGTGTTCTGTGGGAGACCATTCTAGGCCAAAAATCAATTGTTTTACTCCAAAAGAAAAAAAAAACCAAAACCAACCAAACAAAAAAACTGTTCTTATCTCTCTCTTTTAAGAGAGGGCACTTCAGGTATTGCAGAAAGAAGGCTGTTATTAATTTGGGCTGTTTCCCATAGGAATGCTAGGTTGTTGGGGAGCCAGAATTCATGTTAGGACACATGCTTTAAGTTAATTGTTTGTGTGAGAGTAAATGGCTGCAGGTCAGGGTTGCTTGTTTAGTCTGGGAAAAGTACACAGGAGCACTTAACAGGGAAAATAAGAAAAAGGGAGGCTTTATCCTCCAGTGCTGAGTTTGGAATAACTAGTTCTAGAAGAAGCTGTAGGCTGAATTCAGGGAGTAACCTGGGTGGAGAGTTTGACTCCTTGAAAGCCAGCCTCAGCATTCCAGTGAAAAAGGTCCCATTTGTGTGAGGTGATGATTATCTTCTTCCTGATCCTGAGCACCTCCTGGAACCAGCGGGAGCTGACGGTGCACAGCTCAGGAGCAGAGATGTGCCTTTCCCTCTTTCAGGATTTGTAATCGTTTTGGGACTTCCTTAATGAACTCTAGTAAATTTTTCTGGCTAACAAAGACACCTTGTTAACTAAATAATCTAAAGAAGCAAATGAAAAAAGCTTTGTTGCAAGACACACTGCCCTACTTAATTTGCGTTTTCAGCCTTCGACTATTTGCTACAAGTGAGATCAAGCTGACTGGTTATTTTCTCAGCCTACAAATCCTTTCCTTAGGTTTTTTTTAGAACTTTATAGGCTTCATTCTTAAGTCCCCTTGTACCACAAATACTTGCAGAAATGCATCTTGCCAGTCTTCCTAAAATGGAAAGGGTAACTCTAATTGTAAAGCACATCTGTGAATTTAGGACTAAGTTGTAATACATTTACTTCAAATTAAGTCATATTAAAAAAACAATCTCCTGAATTTAGCTTCAGGATTTGTGCAGTAAGGCAGTAGCCCCCAGAGTGAGAGAAGTGTCACACTTTGGTCCTTAATACTGTATAAAACAGTTTTTGTACAAAATTTGAAAAATATGTCATCTTTCATACCTTACATGTTTTTTGAAAAAAAAAAAAAAATCCCCTGACATAATTGTGTCCTTATAAGAGGACTTGCACATTGGGCAGAAAATAATTATGATCTCTTGGAACTGCATTCTGATCAAGTGTGGACTTACAGAGTTAACTGTTTGCAAGTGAATACGCAAGCTTTTTTGCCACATAACAAAACTGACTTATACAGTGCTCAAGGAGAACCCCCTAGGAATCAATTGACTTTATTTGCAAGTAAATCCCTGCTTGCTACTGTTACTCTGAGCTCCAAGAGTCATTTTGAGGGTCAGCAGCCATTTATAAACAAACTATAAGGACTAAATGCTAAAAGGATAAAGTCTGCAATTATTTTTTCCTAAATTGAAAATGCCTATGACAATATGGAACTTATGTTGGTCATGTGTTCACATCTAATCTCAGTATTACACCACCATGTATTTTTGCAGTTCATTGTGAGAGAACATTATTCCTGAGCCAACCTGGTCAAGGTTGCGAATACGGGGTAGAAACCTTAAATCTGTTGGCAGATCTGCTGCAGCCTATTGTATATCTCTGAGTGCACCACAGTGCTTCTGTTCCCATCTTCATCCTTTGTTTGCGTAGCCTATATAGACTGAAAAAATCTTTGAGGCAAGAACTTTCCCACTGTTTGCAAAGGTGATCTGATCTCACTCAAGGCCCCAAGGCATTGCTGAAGTAAAAATAATAGAAATAATTGCATTCAAAATTGGCAAAGGAAAGAATATATTTTTACTTTCAGAGATTGAATAAGTTGCTGTACTACATCTTGAGCTTTTTTTTTTTTTTTTTTTCAGGACATCAGGAGGCCTTTGTTTTCTCTTAATCAAATCTTTGCATATTGCTTCCCTTACTCGGTGAGGAAGGAACAGAGTGCTCACTGTGTTGTCACACGATTAACCAAAGTCCACAACACAGGCAAAACTGAAGCTCAGGGATAGTTTATAGTCTAAAAGTTTTATTTAGAAATTCAGCAATTTACATTTTTCACCTCTGAAATTGTCTGCTATGTGATTGTTCTGTTGTGTCATTCTCGGGGGATTACTTTGCATCAACTAAGTAGATTTAGTTGAAAATTATTAACACTTTTGTTGCTTTCATGGGTTACCTGATAAAACTGTATTCACTGACTTGAAAAGCCCGCAACATGGGGGTATTTTCAAATAAAAATTTCTGATTGTTTCTGATGTGCTGTGTTTTAAAGGTGCAATGCTATAAGAGCAAAAAGTAATCTTTAAGAGGAAAAAAACCTGTCTGTCCTAAACAATACATAGATTGGAAGAATGACACATGAATAAAGTGACTCGGCAGCTGATATTGGCAGTTGTGAGACTTCACATATTTGGGAAAAAAGGCATGCTGTGACTCAGCAACCTGTGTCATCATCCGAAACAAAGAATTGTAGAAATGTGAGTTAATGACAATTGTGTTACATTGATGAGGTACGTTAGAGTATGTTAGTGGGGTTTGTTCCTGCAAAGGCAGTATGCTGTCATGTAGTAAGACTGAATGTTTTTCATTTACTTGCTTATATTTTCTATTATTTTGATTATTATGTTCTTCTAATTTCATTATTCATGATTAAGTCAATTAATTTATGCTATAAAAAGGAATATTCTGTTTTTTTTATTAACAGATCAGTGTATTAATTTCGAAAGTTTGATTTTACAATACAGGTGACTATGTACAACTACACTTTTTCTTCAGTCACCTTTTAACCCGTTGGTCTTCTCTATGCTCTGTGACACGTGGTATCATTGCTAGAAAAGAAAAGCTTCTTGATGATTCCTTTTTGTGTATGACATACCTCCTGTAATGTACGAATGTGTGGGGTAGTAGAAGATGCACATTCTATTGGGTGATGGCATCTGTCCTCTTCTCTCCTCTTCTCTCTCATCTCCTCTCCTGTCCATTTTAATCAGGCCAGACCATTAAACTTCTGCAAGAATATTTGAATTGATTTATGACCTTGGTAGTCAAGGGCCTGATCTCAATCCCCTGAAAGTTAATGAGAACCTTTTAATGGGGACTGAGATGGGTGTCATTTTAGCATTTATGTGGTAGAGCATCTCCAGTGTATCTGGAGATTTCAGAAGTACAGTGGATGTATCGGTTGATTTTTACCAGGGACACCTTAGTTCACTTGTGAAACTTCCAATCAGTGAATAGGTACATTGCAACAGACTTTTATTATGCCAGCAGCCTGCATCTCTAATTCAGTGAGGAACTCAGCACATAGCTCATGTCGTCTACATGACTTTGGTGCTGGAGTGTGTCCAAAGAACAGCAATGAAGCTGGTGAAGAGTCTAGAGAACAAGTGTTATGAGGAGAAGCTGAGGGAACTGTGATTTAGTCTGGAGAAAAAGAGACTCAGAGGAGACCTGTCCGCAATCACCTGAAAGGAGGTTGTGGTGAGGTAGGTATCAGTCTCTTTTCTCAGGAACAAGTGATAGGACAAGAGGAAACAGCCTCAAGTTGTGCCAGGAGAGGTTTAGATTGGATATGAGGAAAAAATTCTTCACTGAAAGGGTTGTAAAACATTGGAACAGGCTGCTCAGGGAAGTGGTTGAGTCACCGTCCCTGGAGGTATTTAAAAGATGTGCAGATGTGGTACTTAGGGACATGGTTTAGTGGTGGATTTCATAGTGTTGGGTTTAAGGTTGGACTTGATGACCTTAAGGGTCTTTTCCAGCCTAAATGATCCAGTAATTCTATAATTCTGTGATTCTAAGACCAAGTGCTTTGATGAACAGGAAAAGATCATATGGTTCACTTATAGTTGATTTTAAATATTTTGTTCAATAGACCACTGAAAGCATTGGAAGAAAAATGTGCCACTAGGAATTGGTCAGGATATAAAGTTGCTTTATGTTTCATTAGAAAACAGGAGACTTAACTATTCCGAAAGTTAAATGGCCCATCAGTCCGCCAATGTTAAGATACTGAAGAAGCAATACACAAGGGAATGGCTTGGTTGCAATTGACCTTACCTTGCCTACAAAGTCTGGGGTGTAGTTTTTTCACCTGCTTCAGCCCTTTAAAAAGTAGAGTATCCAAATCTGAACTAGTTACTCTAGGGTCCCTTGCACATATCAGAGAAAAAGTTATATCTTTAGGGCTCCATTTCTCAGGTCTGTTTGAGATAGCTATTTTAAATGAAAGTAAATAATTGTGCCCTAGAAATTATTATTTTTCTCTTTTGACTGTGAAGGATGTCTACACAGATAGCTTAGGCAGAAATTATTACACTGTAGAAATTAATATTAGATATGATGAATCAGATCAGTTTCCTACTGTTGAACTGACTGAAGATGTTTCTTTGCCGTGCCTTCCAAATACGGCCCTAAATTTCAAGACTTGTACTTGATTCAGGCACAACATCTGATATAATGTCACAAAACCCGTGAATTTACAGGAACTTATGATGAAGATCATAATGGAGAGAAAAAAAAGTACATCTTTCAGTGTCTGGAATAGTTTTAACCTCTCTTTGCCTGTTTGGGATGGAAACACACTTTGGACCATCCCTCAGTTTCATATATATTTTTCCTGTTGAAGGAACAAGAAAATATAACTGCAAATGAAAAGAATTGTTCAAGAGGACCAGATTTGAAGACCAAGAAAGTCTTCTCCAGTCCCATGTTCTTACATGTAAGCTGAGGAGAAGGAGCATAGAAAAAGTCAGAAAGAAACTCATAGAAAGAAAGGAGTCAGGCATTGTAATGGTTTGTCTTGGGTGTGATTGGTTCACCCTTCTTCATTTGAGTTATTACCTGGATTGGTGACAAACTCCAAGATTATGTATTATACTGGTGCCCAGATTAAACCAAAGAAATAAAATATTGGAGTGTAAAAAAATAAACAACTCAAACTAAAAGTACTAAATGATAATCTTCTTTTTTTTTCAGTGGCAAAAGACTACAAATTTCACTTCTCTCCATCACTTGAGTTATATGGTTATACGAGTTTAGTTTTAATTCTTGATCTGACATTAAAACATACTTTTAATCAAAATAAGCACAGGTTGAGAGGAAGCAGATGTTGATCACTCAACTAAAGGATATTTTTTCATAATAAAGTAAGAAAAAGAAGGGCTATCACTTACTGAATCTATGGATCTTGAAAAAAAAATTGAATATTCCAACAAGAAAAAACAAATTAGCAAAGTGTCAACACAATCTAAAATGAAGTAGTCTGAGAAAATGCTGAATCTACTTATCCAGAGGTGGTCATAAAAGCAGGATACATTTTTTAAGTGTCCTGGTTCTGAAATTGGCTCTTGTACCTTATGAAGAAACAGGTAGACTGCTTACAGGGACAGTTGCTTTTCTGACAAAGAGACAGGTAAAACTGGTATTTTCTTTGGTGATGCAACACATATTTGGCAATACGTAAAAACTAGAGAACTTTGAAGCAAACATATAGGACATGTAAAGAGCCTAAATATGTATGCATATAATAGATATTGAGTCTTTTAAAAGCATAAAGTTATCTTGACCTTTGCAAATTAAATAAGGATTACACAGACACTAAACCACATGCAGTGAGTGAATGCTGCTGCTCTGCAAGCTTGTGAAATATACACCACATGGAGTGCTACTAAATGCCTTGAAAAATACTGAAAGGTATTTTAGTAATTTTCTTCAAAATATGACTTTTTTTTTTTTTTTTTTTTTTTGCCTGCTATATAACCGAAGACTAAATTCCTAATGGTTTTCAGTGTGTGCTATGCACATTTAAGTGGGTATAAGTGGAAGTGGTTTAGGGGCTATGCCTAGGAATGTTTACAGAAAACATTGACAGTTCCTGTAGTATATTGATGAGACAGAAGTTTGCTGGTGTACTTCAGCTATCAGCTGAAAAGTGTCTTATGTCTGAAATCACAATGGACACCCACAGTCCAGGCTTTCCAAAGCAACTGTGCACAGCAGTTCCTGAGAAGAGGCTGTAACTCTCCCTTTGGATTCTCCGTACTACACAAAAGGGATTCAGCAGTTTCTAACTGATGGCTTTGCAGACCACTTAAAAAGGGCTCAGCTTAACACCTTCTCCCGATCTCTCTGCAGTTCACGAAAGGCTGATCCAGAAAACAGTGAACAAAACCTCCTCTAGCTGTATGTATCAAATCTTGCAAACACTTGTTGCATAATGCCCTCTGATTATAGCCTCTCCTTCCTGTTCGTGCTGGGAAACTCATCATGTTTCCATTGTTTTGCATTCTGGTTTAACGCAACATACATGTCTCTGGCTTTGACAGATTAAATTTTGTAAGGATAATATCCACCTAAAATGCTCCTCAGAGATTATTTTTGGGGCTAATGCACTGACCATCTCCCTTCTTCCTTTGGATTCTGCCAATCCCTTTCTCTACATTCAGTGTTTCTCATAACTTTCAAAGATCTTCCCAGCTCCCCTTACCTCCTGGGTTTCTCTTTTGGGATGTTATCTCTGGCCTAGAATGTCACCTCCATCAGTCACTATTTTAACCTGAAAACAAATACTTCCTGGTGCCATTCCTGCCTGGTTAATGTGTTTCAGGTGTTCACATTGTCCTCTTTCATGTTCTTTCTTGATATAATGCTTAGCAAAAACATGCAGCCAAGGAAGCTGCTGATGTGTTCCAGCCATATCTCGTGTTGCTGGCCAGTACTGCCTCCTCTGTTTGTCTAGTTGTTGTTGATCTCTGAGACTGTCTCTTTGATTGTCTGCTCATGCAGCAAAAAGAACAATGGGTTTGCCTGGCAGTATGTAAATAATACTTAGTAACGTCTGCATGTTTTCAGGTGCCATCCTGGGTAAAATAGTAACGAAATCAGCACAACATTGCACGTATTTTATAGCAATTAAATTTAAAAAAATACATAAATTCAGAGTGTATGCTGAGTAAGGAACAACAACAATGAAAAAGAAAAAAAGAGCTTTATAGACATACGGGTCCACTTATGGACTAATGAAAAAATCCTGCCCTATATCTCTCCAGCTGAGAAATGGCAGAGGCTCTGTTGTCACACATCATGAAGGATCCCCCTATGTAGCTGCTGTAGAAATTCCTGTGCCTCCCCACTTTTGCATTTGATATATATTTAAATCCTAGTAATCCTGTCTCTCAGCTGAGTATCAGTCCCAAAGAGATTTAGGATAGGGTAAGCCAAGGGTTGTGAGTCCATAGCTATGCAAATTCCAGATTCGCTGGGGAAACACAGCAAGGACTCCTTGGGCTTATGAGATGGAACAGAGTTCAGAGCTTCTGGTTTCGAGGCAGATCATCAGTCTGAAATGCAAATTGCCATATTTGGTTTTCCTTTTTTAGTTATTACTCTTTTCAGTGTCTGATTTGGACGGAAACTTGCAGCTAATAGTAGTAAAACATTCATGTTGACATGCACAAACACGGACACCCGGACAATACTGCAAGTAATTTCCATAAAAAGAATTAGGGAGTGAAGCTGCTTTGCCTGGGAAGAGTGTTATACTGGGCAAATTTCCACTGACACCATCAGATAAAATATGTTCGGCCACCACAGTCTCTCAAAACTAAATGTAAAGTGGGGCTGTCTGACTCAAATTCTTGTAAAGTGTTTCAAAACGCTAGTTTCTACACTTTACTATGTCTTTTTTCTCCCCCCAAAGACCAGCAAAAAGCTGGTGTATCCTTACAGAGAGGATGGCAGAGGGAAACAAAAAGGAAGATAATTTTTGGGTTTGTTTTTTGTGGTGAAGACTCACATACCATGGTGATGACCAGCATTATAAAAATCTAGATAGTCATAACAGACCACAAAGGAGTCACCAAGTCATTATAGTCAGTGTATTAATAATCCTCATACTGTAATAAGGAGTGTCCAAATAGCCTATGACATCAGAGACCTTTATAGCTCCAGAAGAACAATTAGATTTTATCTTCTCAAGAATCCTTAGATTAAAAAGTCTTCAATGAGACCCTGACACAATAAAACATAACGATTTCAAAAGAGTTCCTGTGTTCTAGTGTGTCAATAATTTGCATACCAAGGAGCCCCTGTGGTACCATAGTCCTTTACACTACAGAACATGGACTTGGTACATACTGAGTGGCATTTACATTACCAGACAGTCCATACACAGGAATTGTTGAATATTATGTCTGAAAAAGAAAATGAGCTTCACCTGAGTTTTAATTAAGAAAATTAACAAAAAAAAATCCTCTGTTATTTCTTAAGCCCATAAAGACATGAAATATGAGGACAAACTAACTTCTCAGGTAATCCTGGAGGTTGGATTCTCAGCTAGCTGCATGAGAGTAGTTCCTTTAACCTCATTTATAAGGATACTATCCTTAGTTTTTGTACTCACAGCATCACAAATGTCTTGGTGTTATATGTTAGCTTATGTAACCCACAGACCAATATGTTTTCCTGGAAAAGCATGAATTAAGGAGCAAGCAGGTGCTTTAACACTGAATCTCTATCTTTTTTCAATGTGTGTGTCTGCGTAAGTGACATCCTTAACCTGACTTTAACAGTGTGTATGCGAACATTTCTCTGTAGGTGAAGAGTTCCCTCTATGTGAATAGCTTTATGTGTGCTGGAGAAAAATTAATGTCTCTGTACAAGATAAGAGAAAGAGAATCAACCACGACTGTTGGAGGGAGCTTCACTCTAGATAGTGGGAAGATTTTTTTACTCTGCTGAGAACAAGTCCTGCTGTTAATAATTGAAGGTTGCTTTGTGGAGAAAGGACTGTCCATGTCCATCATTTTGAAGATGAAATTTTTCAGGTTCTCTCTGTTTTATGCTATATCAAACAATCCTACAGCACACAATTCACAAGTCGCATGACCAGCTCCAAGTTTCTGGCCTTTGAAAAGTTTGCTATTTTGACTTAAGTATTGAGATACTTCTTTTCTATTACAAAGAAGATGCATCTTTTGAGGATTCAAAGAAGCAAAAAAGAATATCCTCATTTTCCTTGACAGAATGCTTGCTGTGTTCTCCATGTTGAAGACTGGCAAATATGAACAGACAGGTTTACCCTTTTATCCCTTCTTGTTACCCAATGTGGCTTTTAGGTCTTTCTCCAAATGAAGCACTCTGCAAGACATCCAAAGATAAAAGAGAAGGAGAATGAACTCATCTACACAGAACTTATGAAGGCTTTAACATTTTGATTGATAATGTTTCTGTACCTGTGGTACATATTTTAAAACCCTTCTGCAACCGTGAGCGAAAATAGTTTTGCGAACACTCCTAATGGGTGCTTGGGTGCGTATAAAATCTACAGAACAGAACCAGATTTTAAAGTTAGAGAATAGGCACATTCTGTTATTGATTGTAGTTATGCAAGACTTGTAAAACTTCTGTGGTGGAATGGTGGTAGCAAGAAGCCTTAAAAAACGATGTGGTCCTTGCATGAGTTTTGCCTAAATTTATCAGTTTGCTGGGGTTTTTTTGCTTGCTATTCCAAGAAAGAAATTAACACCTTGTCAGCATGGCAGAGGAGACAAACACAGTAAGTCTTCATAGATCATTGACAACTACTGATCTCTTGTGCACTGTAGGCAGATTGTTCTAAACAGGAGACCTAAATTTATCTCTAGCTAATACATAGGCAAAGAAAATCAAAGCCCTGATATGCACTTACTGTGGAGGGGAGAGCTTCTGCATCCCTAATCCCATGGGACCTTCCCTCTGTATGAATAATCTTCTATAAATGCATTTTTTTAAGAAAAGTATCTATGCATAAAGTGGGAAAACTGTGTTCAACGATTCTTTGAAAGACTGAAAGAAGTTATGTAATATGCACACATCTGCAGAGATCCACTTGTTTCATCGTTCGAGATAGTCTAGTTGGCTTTTTTGCATATTTTGCACAGGGCTATTTCAAGAAGGGCTTGATCTTTTTTCCTTTGCAAAGCACTGACTTTATTATTGTTGTAGTTATTGTTGTGTTAATGTTATTATGCTCTGATTATTTTCACTGTGTATGTGTTTGTTGCTTCCTGTACAGTGTATAACTTTTTTTCAGGCAAAAGCCGGACCAGCACTCCCCTTTTAATACAAACCCCATTAAAAGCTGTCATTCTTAAATTAGCTCAGCAAAAAAAGTGCATTTTATAGTCAAGCAAGCAGTAATTGGACACTGTGGCTATGAGTGGCCCTTGTGGTGTTTGGACCAAGTCCAAATGTACCTTCTGTCTGTCTCTGACACAGGCAGACAATAGTAGCATTATTTACTGTGCTGGCTCTGTGTAATTCGACAGGCCAGCTGCAAGAACAAAGAACCACTAACATTTTGCCCAGCCCTATTCCCAACTGAAGGCCCATCTACTTTTCATAAATAATTTCCTAAAATACTAGATTCTGTTTCTCTTCTGTGTAACCTTTACTGTGCTAATTTAGATAATGACAGTTAGCCTTGCAAACAGTATCATTTTCCTGTGCTGTCATTCATGTATTTTCAGTTTTTGGACACCATCACTGTATTGACCCCAGAGTCATTGTTTTGTGTGGCTTTTCTCTTTAGCTGTGCCCAGGTGTAGGTAACTAGCCCTGTTACTGGCTTTCCCATTATTCTAAAGTTAACCAGAGAGTTGTGAGATATGTCATTACTCCATCTAATAAGTGACTGACCTGTTGTGATGTTATTAAAATGCAAAAATTTAAAAAGTATTTGGAAGAGCACCCATACTACAGAGCCATAAGCAACATATGAATGAACACAAGAGGGAGTATTAGGTAATAGTTGATATTGGGGGGATTGGGATCAAAGGATTCCTGGACCTAATATTATCAGTAACTTTGACTTTATTAATACATCCTTGGGCAGCTTTTCAAAATGTAACTTATCAAGAACAATGAGACAGCATGTGAACAACCATGCCTCCAATTTACATCCATTGTATCTTCATTTCCAGCTAAGGAAAAGATGAGAAGAGCTGTCACCTGTGTGTTTTTGCATGTTACCTCAGGCTTCCTGAAAGTTCAGGGAACTGAACCACACCTGTAAAATGGGTCTAATGAAATCACATCAGGGACATTCCTTTCCTTCCATGAAAGGACACCCCCTGTGAGGGTTTTTTTCTTGAGCTGGCATGAGCATTTGAAGTGCTGATTCTCTAAAAGCAAATTATGACTTTTCTTGCCATTAGTGTCTCCCATTTTCTCATCCAGTTCCACTGGTAGCCTCTTCACCATCTTTTGCTGCCATTTCCCATAGGGGATGCCAGGTATGTATGTGAGAACATCCACAGGTGAGCAGCAGGCAGTGGGAATGGACTGGGAGCCCAGTCCTCTGATTGTTGTGCACTGGGCAGGCAGGTTGGTGGGAAGTGGGTGGAGGAGGGAAACTAACTGCAATCAGTAAAGAACTAAAACAAATTACTCCCTTAGGAGAAAGAGAGGAGATGGGAATTCTCTGACTCACTGTCCCATCACCATTCCTCCAGGGCTTCTCCTAGAACACTGCTACTACATGCCAGCCCTTACACAAGGCTGAAACAAAAGGCTCTCTCTCTCCTTCACAGAATGCAAATTCCATGAGGCATGGACATGCTGCACTCGTTCACAGGTGTATACGAATATAGCAGACATGCCCAAGGTATTCTGTAAGTAATAATCACAATACTTACAGAGTTGCGTTGAATTCTGTCAGGTAAAGATTAAGAGATTCTCAGAGCTGCATTATTATGTCAAACTGTGTCTGGCCATGTGAAACACATATAAGTGATACTATGCTTTGAATTTTTAAACATGATCCTAGGAATCCCTTAAATAATTTGTTAGGTGCTTATCAGAAATCTCTTTGCCTACTATTTAGTTGGGATTTATAGACAATTATCTCTCCACAAAAGAAATGCTTTCCAAGTGTCACAGTGTACGGGTAAACACTGACCAGCACGCTCAGAAAACATGCTGCAAGATGAAATGATAGAAGCACAAAAGCAGACTATGTGGTTGCTAATCAGCCAACTGGGGCATGCTGGCAGCAAGGCTTGGTTTCTTTTAACTACTCCGGCCCCTGGGAATACACTGCTGCCTGAAACCACTTTGAGTGCCCTCAGTGTTGAGCATAGGTGTTCAAAAAGAGCTGCTTCAGTGCTTACTGCTTCAGTTTGTTTTGATGGACTTGTGGAGAGCCTTGATTTATGTCAGAAATTCCCCAGAATGAGCCTCAGTGGTATCTAAAATGGATGAGCTAATTTTCTTACAGGTAGAAATTACCTTTATTTCTCCAAAATCTGGGCTTCCAGCACATTCACACACAGAGAAAGTTCACGTGACAAATTAAACAACATGAGGCCAGGCTGACAGGATTTATCTATTTATTTATTTAATTTATTGTATTTTGCAATTTGGATTCATCTAAATATGATTCAGCCAAATTTAAGAGCTCAAACTGAACTAAAACACCCAGCTTGATAAGAGCTACCACAGATGCAGGTGCTGAGGTGTAGACTTGATTGCCTGCACAGCGAGAAAGCAAGCCCCTCTTCAGGATGTGGACAGGGTCCTCAGAAGGACTAGTCTGGCATTAAGATAAAACTCTACTGGGAGGTACATGCTGAGGATGACTAGAGAACTGGAGTCCCAACTTGGGAAAAATGTTTTTGGTTTTGTACTTCATCAGAATGAAAAATTAAAAGATCATCAGATTTTTCAGAAATAGTAATTTCACCTTCTGTCTCCATCTGTATTAGCAAAGAATCCCTACATGGGGCACACATTCAAGGTGCCAGAGATCGTCGGCAGAAGAGTTTATGTGTTGTTTGATCTGGAATTCAAAACCATGTCTCAAGTACACAAGGTGAAAGATCTAATTCCTAAATTTTGTAGACAGGTTTTACAGTTTCATTTTTGGTCCTGCACAGCTTTTTTTTTTTTTTTTTTTTTTTTTTTTGTGAGAGATCCACTGAATTTTATAAACTACTGAGAAAACTTCAGATTCTTAAAAATTGATATTTTTCAATACAAAGAGTTTTGTCAAAAAAAAAAAAATTAAAAGACAGGCTGTAGCTTGGCTGCACATTTCTAATTTTTTATTTCTAATTTATTCCTTTGCCACAGAGAACTGATAGTGTGCTAAGGAATAATGGAGTTGGATCATTTTTCATATTTCATCCAGATTGTTCCTTTCCCCGAATAAAGACAGTGTTATTTTCAGAAATATTGTTTTTAACCTTAGGAATCATTTGCTTCTTTAACATCTGGTTTAACTGTTGGTTTTGAGGAAATCTCACCAGAAATTGCTTTTGAGTGTGTAAATACATTCTGCTCGGTGCTTCAGCTGGCCCATCTGACCACAAACCACAATGATAAGGCTTTAGCCAGGCCTATCACAGAGTCCCTTTTAAGAACAGCCACAAATGATGGGGATAAGCATGGTCTTCTGGCCACAGAATAATAGTCCTTAACCATGATTAACCTTTCTACATAATGCTGACTCATTGTTGAGGCTACTAAAACTGTAATTATTTGACTCATCGTATTGCTGCTCAGGAACACATATTTTTTTTTTCTTTTCCAGTATTTGTAATAGTATGAAGCAGGAATTTTGTGCTTGTAGTAGGAGAGGGTATATTGAGAAAGGTTGGTCTAGAAGTGAAAGTTCTCTGAGAGTTTGCCAGGTCTGTTAGTCCATCTAACCAACAGACTGTACCATGCTAAGGCAAGGGTGAATAAAATGGCAGTTTTGTAACTCACCCACTTAATCACCCAAACAAAAACACTTATTGCACTGTTACACATGGGCTTTTTTGGATAGGATGCATTTTTTTAATTCTTTATTATTCCTTCACAGTGTGAAAAATATACAATATATTAACAGAAAGATCTTAAGTGAATTTTCATTTGTTGGAGAGAGGTATCAGACAAATCTGCAAGCAATTTTCCTGTATCTTCCTATCAATTTTTTCTTTTAAAACAGTGTAAAAATTTATTTTGACTGGAAGACAAAAAGAAAGAGACAATGCTTCATAAAACCTCACTGCACAAAATTCTAAATTTAAAAAAAGCGTTCAACCTTTCATATGTGTAGTAGTCCTCACTACGGCTCTTTCAGCACTGTCATGTCATTCCTTAGCCTCGTGATCTTTTATTAATGTTTGCTATGTGTCAAAAGTTGATAATTATTAGTAAAGATCCTCTGCCTCACAGGCACCTTATAATTTATCAGCAGACTATTATACAATTTGACCTCGTCCATAAAAGAGCACATTAAACACTATAAGAGGAAGAAAGTGTCCTGAGAGAGTAAGATTAGCAGTCAGTAAATCTACTGTGTCTAGTCTTGTATCACATATGATGCTGACGTGTTTGTGTGTGCACAAATGTGTTTGTGTGTGTTTGTAAGCAGAAATATACACCCTCATTCATGTTTTTGTAACACATATTTCAATGCCTATCTAAATGCTCTGAACAGTTCTGCAATTCAGGGTGCACCATACTGCAGTGGAGAATGTCTATAAATATGCACCAAAGATGACTGGAGAATAAAATATGAATTTAATTAAAAGGAATTAATACTAAAGTATTTCATCTGATAAGAGGCAGTATCAGTTAGGGACTTACTAAGGTATATTTTGTAGTCACCGGGGCTTTGGTTTATCTTGCTTCTTCCTGTTTTTCTCAAACCACTGTGTGTGGGATATGTGCACTGAAGATTGGAGCAAATAAAAGCTACAGGCAACATTCTGCTTCTGTTACCCCAGAACAACCTTTTTGATTTCCAAGAGGGTGCAGCCAGGTAACTAAGCACAAAAATGCAAACAGCTGCTGAATCCTGTCCCAGATGTGGGGCAACTTTCTTGGTGGTCAGAGTGATTTCTGCCTGTGGAAAACTTTTGAGATAAAAGAACTTAAATACACAGGGCTCAGATTTACCATCCTCCATATGTATAAACTGTAGCTGCAGAAAATGATGAGAGGTATTCCAGGGCAGAATTTATCCCTTCATCTGCTGTATTTCAGAGTTATTATTTTTATAAACACACTGAGTCTGCCTCTGATGAAAGGATGAAAGCTACTTCTTTCAGTAGGGCAAGACTGGACCTTAACTGTTGTGATGACTGACAAGAATCCAGATCTTTCAAAGGACAGGCATAACTAATACAGATGTCGCACTTTACCTGGACTTGTCCATGTTCACAATGACGTTGTCAGGCAATGGCAGAAATGTTGTCAGCTGCTCATTGTTTGCTAATGACAAAACAACTATCTAAATTGAATGTTTGATTCTATTTAAAGGTCAACATGAGTCACTAATTCTAAATTACATAATTATGCCAAGAAAGCAGAGTTAAGAAGCTGCTAACCTGTATCATACAGAGCCAGCTGTGAAAATCTAATATTGTTTTTAAAGATTTCAGTTAAATGAGCATCAAGTGACTGTTACCATTGTGGTAATGAGATGGAGCTATTAACAGGATGTGGCACAGATTAAATCTCTAAGAAGGACCTTGCACTTTTGAGGGATGTTAAATAACAAAATGACTGCTTGAAAATTGCTTCAGGACACTCATTTTTAGGAGCATTCTTCTTCACTGTCCAGAAGATACAACCACATACATGCAAAGCCTTCCTTTCCCTTTCTCCCCCACAGCCCTTGGAAAACAGCTTCCCTCCCAAGGTAGTGGTGCTGGCTTCTGGAGCAGTCAATGTAGTATGTGACAGGCCCAAATAAGCAGATAACTGTAATATTACAGGCATTTTATTGCTGTATTTTTCCAGAACAAATTAGCACAACTGCAGCAGTTCCGAAGACTGCTTCATGGATGAAAGCGGTGTTGGTGTTAGGTACTAGGAACACACGGAGCAGCAATACAGATCTGGCCTTCCCTGGAAACAGTGCTGGGTCGAATTGCCACCTCCCCGGTATTTTGCTATCCTCTTTCCCTTGAGCTGTGAGATGTAAAATTAATCCTTCCTGTTGTTCCTGAATCAGTGATCCCTCTCCCCACCATCTTCCACACCAAAAATTTAAAGAATTGAAACCGTTTTGAGAAAAGTCCGGTTCAGTTGAACTCTCTGCCTAGCCTTTTCCAAAAAATTGGTCCTACTGCTGCTGTGCTGGACAGCCTTACCACAGCCCTGTATTTAAGAGGCTGGCTTTTTGTGTGCTTCATTTATAAATCCTGTTGGTGGAAACATTTCTGTAACTGGACCCAGTAGGAGTCTGACACTCTCATTGTGACTAGCTGTTTATTGTGCAAGCTGCTGACTAACTCGCAGTAACTAAAATATAATTTTCCAAAATAGACACAGATGACAAACAGATAATCACTGCGGAGAGCCAATATAACTAAGAAGTACACTCAAGGCTCTTTTAGGTGTACTTCACAGGCTCATTATAATCAGCAAACGGATCTTACCTCAGGCTGTCACCTACTCGAAACTATTCCTTATTTTCAAGGCTGTGTCTCATCGTGCCACTTCAGATAAAGCAAAGGGGGTCTAGTCACGTGCTTTGGAGCCACTTAGCTCTCAGATGGCATCCAAACACTGTTCTTTTCCATCCCCAAAATCCCTGTGACTCCTTCATCCATCTTCCCAGCTCCCACTCTGACTGAAGGAAGTGGATCACTGGGGTGAGGGCAAGCAAGCTCCCTGCCCACTGGGAGCTTCAGGAGCTGCTCAGCTCTTTAAATCCAGGTTGAGGAGCTGCTTCTTTCCTGTTCTCAGCTTTTTTCTGCAGCCAGCTTTACGCTTACATCTGTGCACGGCACTTAGTCTCTCAACATGGCTACCCTGTATGGCCTTGTAGCCATTATTTCCTAACAGAGATAGCAGGAAGACAGTCATACTTCAGGAAGATTTTAACAAAAAGACCTAAGATGATGGAGATTAAAAAGTATTCGGCTGATACACAAGCAAACAAAGGAAAGCAAACACCTTGACTTAACTGAGGGGGCACGGGGCAAAGATATTGCCAAAGAATTCAGTTATCCTTGACTAGAATAAATAAGTAAATCCCTTGAGAATGGGACCCTGGGCACTTAAGCAACAGTAAAATAAATTAAAATCCTGCATCTGATAATAAAATACAATGTAGCTTCAGTGTGAGATTTCCTGCTGCCCTAAGGAGTCTGTTTCTACCAAGGCCTCTGGTGTTCATCTATCTCATTACATGAAACCTGTAATAGGAAGAAACATCCCCACACACTTTAAAAAAATATGTGTACATTTTGAAAAGTATCTGGGTTGGAGATTTTCAGTTAGATTTAGGATTCTAGGGCCAACCTCTACATTCCGGGTGCAGAGGTGTCACAGCTCATTGTGTGGTGACCCCAACCTGATGGTGCTCATGGAGGTGCTGCAGAGGCACCAGCCTGGACTGTTGGGGTCACGGCCACATCCATGGCTCTGTGCCCCTGCCTCAGCACCCAGCCTGACATGTGCACATAGTGCTGTGAAGAGAGCTGCTGGAAATGGTGTCCAGCCATGAGAAGATTTTCATGGCAGATTTTGAAAAGGATTTTTTTGCCAACTGTGGGATGAAAAGAAATACGAATAACTGGAGGCAGAAAACATGATCTCTCCCTCTCTCCCTCTCCCTTTCCTCCTCCCTCTCCCTCTTCCTCTCTCTCTCCCTCTCCTTCTTTGTTATATCTCCCATGAAATGAAATGATGCTTTTTGGCCCACCATAATTGGAAGCTGTGGTAACATCTGTAATACAAATCATAACACTAATATTAATCATTAAAAAACAAAGTGATAGCAAAAATCCTGACAACAATGTTGCTTGCAGTTTTTCATATTTTGTGAGGTTTTTTTTTTAGCTTCAGTTTCATGGAAACTCCAATTATCAACTGCTTTCCACGTGCAGTCTAAAAAAGTTTTGACATTAGGATGTCAGCGGCAGTCGGAGGTGGTGTCAGAGCACCCGGTGCGGAGTGTGGCAGGCTGTCTGCCCCAGTGCGAGAGGCTGCGTGACACATCTCTTCAGAGAGGCATAGTATCTTTTTCATTACGACTTTTCCCTCTCAGATTAGTCTGACTTGTTAACTTGTCCTCCCTGGTATCTTCCCGTTAATGCCTCTGCTTTGTAAGCTATTTCTCACTCTCTGATCAGTCTGGGATCACATTTGGGATTTGGGCCATGTAAAGAAGAGACAAGACTGAGGAGATATTCAGACTCAGGATGTTCACACACATTTTCTATCTCTAAA
>NW_010128627.1:4891-38279 GCF_000699245.1 Pterocles gutturalis | reverse complement strand
AAGAGGCCAAGAGGGAAGGAAGAAAAGAAGGAAAGGAGGAAGGAAGAGAGAAAGGGAGGAAGGGAAGAAGGAAGGGAAGAAGGAAGGGAAGAGGGAGGGAGGGAGTCAGGGAGGAAGGAAGGAAGGAAGGAAGGAAGGAAGGAAGGAAGGAGACAAAGAAAGAAAAACGAAAAAGGGAGAGGGGGAATGAGGGAAAGGGAGAATGAGGGAGAGGGAATGAGGGAGGGGGAATGAGGGAGAGGGAACAAGGGAGAGAGAATGAGGGAGAGAAAGAGAGAGAGAAAGAGAGAGAGAGAAAGAGAGAAAGAGAGAAAAAAGAGAGAGAGAGAAAGAAAGAAAGAACGATCGAACCCCCTCACTTTTTGCATGGAATTCTTCTTTATTACAGAGCATGGTAGACAATAAAAGCTTATCTGAATATACTGTGTTCCATAAAAGACAACAAAAAGCCAATTTTCAATCTCTGTAAACAGACAGAAAAAGAGAGACGCTGCTACACAGACTGACCTTAGCAGAATTGCTCAAATTTAGCAATGAAACTGATAGATTTACATGATGCATATGCAGCAAGGCTCTTCGTCTTCATGTCCTTGTGCTCATTATAAAGGCATGGACGCAGAGCATGGTTTATAGAGTGATGATAAAATACACCATGGCACCTGGGCTCCCTGCAGAGCTCTGAAGATTTATCTGTCTTTAGATGAGGTACTGTACAGGGATGGCTTGCTCCCATTGCTGCACTGGTGAACTTAAGCCTAGACTTGAAAGGATCACTCATCTGGCGAGAAGAATAATTTAGTCTTTACCCATTCCAGAGTCCTCCCATATCTGTATTTTAATAAAGGACATCAGTTTACACAGTTGTGCTGAACTGTGGTTGTGTGATTTAAACTGCATGCATTAAGTTGTTTAATGGTTGTTTTATCTGTGCAGAAGCCCCGCTTGAGTTGAACAGACCATGTCTGCTCTTTGTACTAATGCTCATAGAGGAAGACCTTGAAGAAGGGTACATGGCTGAAGCTGGACTGTAAGCAGAAGAGCTGTATTTGGGAGAAAGCTAGAAATATAAAATCCTTCCTTGCTCTGTGTTTACCATGAGGCACAAGTTTATTTTAAAAGGAAGACACTTTATCAAGCCTGTGCTTTTGAAATTACTTTATTGATGCAGTCAACAATCATTATTCTAATCATCTAGAAACTCAGATGCCAGTCTTCTTTAAATAAGTGTAGAACTGATAAGAAATGAACCTATTCTCTTTTTTAAGGTATAGTTTTCTGAAGCTGACAGATAGATTATGGAAAGGAAGTTTTAATATTTACTAGCTTTTAAAAGCAATTAATATAATTAATAACGATCATCTGAGGAACATCCTCTGTTTTGGTGCTAAAAATGTGAACACTGAAATTTTGATTAGTCAGAAATTTATCCTCATCATCTGCTCATGATATGACAAAGTAGTGTTGTCTCAAATGAGATGTAGACTAACTTGTTATAGCCTTTGAGACACATTTAACAAAAAAAATTTAAAAGGCTGTTGATTGAAAGAGATGACACAACATATAGCTTACTACTGGGATCCACAGTACATCGTGCAGGCTTACCACTTGGAAAAAGAATCAGATCTTCTTAAAATCAAGCATGACGTTACTTGTCCAACCAAAGCAGCTTTAGTGAGACTTCTTAAGGGAGCAAAAAAAAAAAAATTTGGAACTTTTTGGGGTCAGGCTCTCCCAAGTCCTGGGCCATAGAGGGATCTATAAGACAGTCTAGGGTTTAATTTCGTTCTCCTGAGATCTTCAGGGATGGTAAAACAGGAAAGAATGTATTTATGCTTGCAACTTTAGGTTAAGAAGAAGAAAAACAAATGGAGAAATCTTTCTTCAGGGGCCTGCCAAGACACATTATTTATAGTTCTAAAACCAGTTTAAGTTCTATTTTGAAATATTTCCTGGGGGACTCATTTCTAATTGCAAGACTAAAAATTGTAAAGATGTCTCCTGTGCGTTAATGAGCACCTGTACCCTTTCTGGGTGTCTGGGAGTGCCATTGTCCCTCTGTGCTGTCTCATCACATTCCCCAGCACTACTGTATGGGAATATTTCTCCACTTGGTCAGTCTTCCTTATCGTGGTAGTACAGGGAAACTGGTCGTTCCACTTGAACAACATTGCGGGAGTCTGAGAGCCACTTCCTCGCAGCTGGATTTCCATACCTATAAAACACATTTATTTGTGGTTGCTTGCTCATGAAAGAGAATGCAAGCAGAGTAAGTCAGGGTTCCTTTTATTGTACAGACAGCCTGACATCTGGCAAGCATCTGGTTGGGGACTCTTATCAGGAAGTGTGGTGGTTAGCACATTTTACAGGTATAGGACCTTTAATCTGCAAAAGATTTGGGGTCAGAGCTGATTAGGCATTATGAACTGTGTTGGTTTCTACCAGAGAGAGCAGATGGTCTAACAAGTAAAGGACAGACAGAGATCTGCTTCTTTTTTCTGCAGGAACTCTTGTGACTCTACATTAGGATGCCCCAAGACTGTGTTGCCAGATATAACAGCACTCAAAATGACTGAACAAAACAGTGATACTCTGCAGTTTAGTATAATGTTTCTGCTTTACACAGGGACACTGAAAATGGGTGCTGGTCATGGTTTTGCCTTCTGGTTTTAAAAACTGATATTAAGCTGCTACAGAGGTTATTTTGGCTCCAGACACAGATTTTCCTTGAGAGGGAAAAAGGGAATATTAAGTTTGAATAGAGATGGCAGAGTGGAGGACAACAGCCACACTTACACATATTGGTCCTTACGTAGCTATTGCAAAACTACAGAAGGGCAGAAATTCAGTGCAAATGGAAGCTGCTTCTTCTGCTTATCAGCTTCAGAGAAGGAAAAATAAACTATACTGGTGGATGATTATTAACATTTAGGGGAAAGTTGCATCCAGTTCCCAGTCCTACTTGTGGCAGAAGCAAAACTGTTGTACTGTTCTGCATCATCTTGGGGAACAGTGGTATGTATGGACTACAAGCAAAATGTTTATACCTGCAGCAGAAATGTTCTTGCAGATACACGTCTTGCAGGTACAGGCAGGAGTGGGCATGAAAAGGATACCTGATGGCAAAATAAATACCTGCTGTCTGAAAATTTAGGAACTCTTTCCTGCAACTAGGCTCTCACTTCCCTAATGCCGTTTTGACTGGAAGAAGCCACTATCAACTTTGGCTATGGCCTATTCTTAAATCTGCTACTTGGATTATTTTGCCTTCAGAAAAACAGGGAGATACTTCTGTCCTTTTTTGCTTTCTGTCTGTGCGGGGCCTATGCTTCACCAAGCAGCATTTATTCCTAAATAATGGAATATCTCAGGGGCTAGGATGAGAGAAAAACATTTTGTCTGAAAGGGATGACTAATCAAACCAAAGGCCTTTTCAGTGGAGACCAGTTGTATAGGCAATGAACGCATTAATTCCAATTTTTATTTTGCCTCACAGAGGTGAATTTGCACAGGCAATAGCAGATTTTTTTTTCATTGTCTGACCCAGAGTCATCACTGTTGGGAAAAAACCAACACTGAATGCACTATAAGGTGGACATACCTTTGGGCTTTATGTCTCAGCCAACTAGTGTTTGTGAGACTGTTATACCTTTTGTTCATTAAGACAGGAAACTAAATTTCAGTGGTAACTGTTTACCTACAAAGGATGTGGATAAGCGCGAAGTTCCTAGTCTATTGCAGTGTTCTTCTACTGCTGCTGGGCTGAAAGCTGGGAAAATGAGTAGGGAAAATAAATTGGTGACTATCTATTTGGCAGAAGCAAGAAAGGTAAAATTTTTAGTTGGTCCGCTATGCATCTTTTGCAAGGAGTGTATCCAAAATGAATGTAAAAAGAAGATTCCTGTGGACAGCTTGTGAAGATAGTGGCAATGTTAAATTCAGGACTTACAATATTCCTGAACTTGTTGATAAAGTGATGCTAAACCTCTAGTGTTTTGCTGCACGAGTTTAGTGGGGCTGACTGTCAGGCAGTTCTGTTAGTTTGGGTGAAGGTCAGAATTTGGTGCCTCAGTCATAGTCTTTGGTGAAGTGACTATCTCAGAGTTTTAAAAACATCCTTTATTTCTACCCTCAGTAATCTAACTACGATTATTTTTCCCATGTAAGGGAATGACTGATTGTGAACAAATGGCCCTTTAACCTTTGCTAAATGGAACAGACTGAGCTTCTCGAACCTTTCACTGTAAGACCTATTCCTTAATAGTTTAACCATTACCTCAGCTTTTCACTGAGCCTCTCTAACTTATCTAAAATGAACATAATTAGTCTCCTAGCCCAGTCGATGGCTATTTCATGCAACTATGTAAGATAACTGTAAATATAAGCTCATCAAACTCCAGAACCTAACAGTGTTTTACAAGTTTCTACTGTACTTTGTGTGATTTGTACAGATCTGTGCTCCAAAAAAGAGTTGCCTGAGGGAAATATTTTCTTAAAATATGGTTATAGAACTAGATTTTCTTTTCCCTATACAGATGTCCACAATGACAAATGATTTGTAAGACACAGCACTTATTAATTTGGCTTTGTAATTTCCTTATAAGAGCTACTCAAGCATCACAATCAAACCCAAGAAAAAGACAAGCCTCAGGAAGGACAGAAACTCGGACTTGAGGGTGCAAGTTTGCAAACAGGTCTTGTCCTCAGAGAGGCTCAAATGTAAACCTAAGCACTGGGGTAAAAGAAAAGTCCAATTTCCAGCAACATAGAAGAGCGTTCAGATGTATTGCTGGGAATACAGAAGACTAACTCTGTGAGTAGCTGAACTGCTGCAACATGAATTCATGTCATAGAATCATAGAATCATAGAATCATTAAGGTTGGAAAAGACCTCAAGGATCATCAAGTCCAACTGTCAACCCAACACCACCTACCTCACTAAGCACCACATCTACACATTTCTTGAACACCTCCAGGGATGGTGACTCCACCACTTCCCTGGGCAGACTGTTCCAATGCCTGATAACTCCTTTGCACTCTAGAAATTTCTGTAGTCCTACCTGTAATAAATGCACCTGTGTAGTGTTGTAACAATGGAAGAAATGCAGTAGTATGAACTTGCCTTCCCTGATTGAATAGCTGGTTTTTACCTACGCCTTGGCTGTCTGACTGTTGTTGACAGAAGATATAAGAGCTGAGTTCTTGCCAACTTTTCTTCAGTGGAGGCATATCTTTTTGTGTCTTTCCCCTAACTATTCACCAGTATTCACAAAAGTTGTAGAAACTTAGTTACCCTTCAAGTTTTACCTCCTCTTTCAAATTTGTTTGAAACTTTCTATGGATTAAAGAAAGGTTACTGTGCAGGAACTGACAGATAGGCTGGTCATACTGGTCACATCTCCTTCAGAAAACAGGCCTAAAAGGAGAAATAAAGAAAGAATAACACAAAGAAACCTGAAGCAAATCCCTTCAGTTTCTCTCTTCCAGCTTTGCCACTTACACCTTTTCTTGAGTTTGAGGTTCACTCAGTTTTAAGATAATTACAATTTTTAAGATGAGCATGAAATTAAAGTTTTTATTTATGTTAACTGGTGACTGACACTTAATACAATTTTCATTTTAAATCACATTATTTCTCTCGTTTTTTTACAAGAAAGATATCTAAATGGGTCAAATCCTTCTGTTATCTTCTGTTCCAGGTGTCAGTATTTCACTACACACCAGTGTACACAGCTCATTAAGCTATATATTCTGTATTGTTAAATGCTTTGTGGAAGAGAACTTCTAAAATGAATTATCAAAGCATAATATTTAACGACAGGAAAAGATGAAGTAGAGAGTAGATTTGAGAAAAGAAAAATAAGATCACTTGACCATCAGTTCAGACCTTTTTGAGGAAGATAGTCTTTGTATAATGTATTTTCTCTGTTGCATTCATCAGAATTATCAAGCTTTCAGCAAAGACCTAACAAAATTGTATCTGACTGCCATGTGGTTTAAAGCATGTTTTACTTACGGCTTTGAAAAATGAATGAAGAATGAAAATCATGATTGTGGGCAGATTCTTCAGGGATGTTTTAGCTACTCTGTATTTCCTCTCACTCCTCAGCTGCCCGAATCCGGATAGGAAGATCAAATACCCAGAGAATGGCAGAGAAAGAGCCATCACAGGGAGAAAAGGACATCCAGTTGGACTGATGTAATCATCCAAATGCCTCTCCAGCTCAGCTCTAATTGGGGTTGTCATGACTTGGCAGAGCAAAAGCAAATTTTGTTGATGAAATTTTCATCACTGTTAAGTGAGAGGATCAGCCTTATGTAAGATCACCAAGTGGGTAGCAGAAATGAGGTTATGCTCTTATCTAAGCACCTTACCTTGCATCTATAGAAATTAAAAAATTGGGCCCAACTCCCTTTCTAGGGGCTTCTTTTGCAGAGCTCTTGCAGGACTGCACAGGAAACCACCTGGTCCAAGCAGATGTTCGGCTTCACTCACACAAATGCAGCAGACTCTGCTCAGCCGCTCCTGTGTTTTCATCGGAGGAGGATGGGGACATGCTGGGGAGTCCGAGAAACTCTACCCCTCACTGAGTCGCAGGGTTTCTGGTGTCATTTAGTACATATATCAGCTGTAACTGGGGGATACTAGAAAACAGCTTTGTTTTGTGGAAATGAAGAGATTTTTCATTTGTATTACTTTAAAGGCTGGATGGAAAATCATCAGTGCAGGGGGGGTCAAAGTACAGATCTGGATCTCTAAGAAGCTCAGGGTCGTTGAACAGCTCCCTCTCTTTTTTCCCCTTTTCTTTTCTTTTTTATTTTTTTTTTTCCTTTGGTTGGAACCTACTTTTATTAAACCAGAATGAATCCATAATTAGAAGCAACGGGGTTCTAGTTTTCTTCCTTCTCCTTTGCTCAGTAAATTCATGTTGAGCATGGCACTCTGGCAAAAAGCTTCATTCACAGCAGCAGTAGGGAATTCTTTTCACTTCTGGAGTCTGTGAGTTTGGTAAAAGTCTCTTCCTTACCCTGAGGTCAGTGATGTCTGTAGTTTAATTTAAGGCATTAGAGAGAAACAATTAGTTTGCCTGGTGCCTAAACTGCTGCTGAATAAACAACCGCAGAAGCTGAATCTTTAAAAAACTCCTCACGACTATTTCTCTGGACTCTCAGTTGCCATCCAGATGCAAGAAATTACTTTAGTTCATTTTAATTCTTGCCATTTTCTCAGCGTTGTGCTACTTTAGGAGGCAAATAAATGCAGTAGGAAGATACCTATAGATAACTTCAGCAGCTGGAGGGTTTACGATCTACCCTAAAAAATGCAAGTCGGTTTTCTTGTAGTAATTAATACCAGCCACATTTCTACTAAATGCTTCTGTGTGCCTTGTAGAGCTCCTCATGTCTCAGCAGTGGGTTGAAGTTCTGAAGGGCACAGTTTCACTCACCAGCCATGACTTTTGTTGAATGGGTTTGTAAACCTCAGTGAACAGTCGTAAAATGAAGTCCCAGGCTTTACAACAACTTCTAATTTAAATTCTAAAGCAATCAACCTAACCCACACTCTTTATTAGATATAAAATTTATAGACAATTTATAGCAGAAAGACCTCAATTTATAGCTTTTTAGGCAGGAGCATTTTAAGCCTTAAACAACAGTTGAACACTCTTTTGACCTAAATGCAAAGATCCCTGCCCTGTTGCAAATAGTATTGTGGTTTTTTTAACTCAGTCTTAAGGTAAAATCAGCACGATTAAGAAAATAATGGTCATTTTGGAGAAAATAAAGACCTATTAGCTTGGAGTTGGTATTTGAGGCTTACATTACTATTTTCTACTATGGACCATGTAGAGCTATCTGTAAAACCTAGTGCTAATGGAAAAAAAAAGCAGAGGGAGAGACAATCCAGATTGCCTCCCAACCAACACCAGGGATGTACTTGAGAATGTAGATGTTCCCATAATTGTAAAAACACTGTATTCTGGTAAACAATCCAAACTCATTTCAACCACCCAAGGCCCAGGTAGACTTTCTGTCAAGCCCACACTTGGTGTTATGTTTTGCAGTATTTCAGGAAGAGGCACAGTGCTTACTGTTATGCAGAAGAGAAAAAGTACATTTATTCATCATGAGAAGATGAACTTTACATCATTGCCCAACTTCTGCAAAGGAACAAAATCCTGCAGTACTGTCTGTTTTCTGAGCTACTATTCCAACTGCTGATGACAGATAATAATATTGTGATTTAACCAGTTAAAAAAAATGCACAAAAGAATTGTCTGTATCATCTGTCGTACAGATGAAGTGAAGATTTTCCCACAAAAGCATACATAGGGTCTGAATAATTTGAGGATGAAGTTGAGAGAGATAATGGGAAAAAAGATTAACAATATGTATTCCAGAGGCTTCCAGCTGGACATGAAATGAAAATAATGACTGTTAGGATGTCAGTCTGCTCTTTGATAAATCTCATAATTATTATCAGACCTATATCTGATAACAGGAGGCTATGAGAGAGAAATCAAGCTACTTTTATCAATTTACTTTGTCCATTGTCTTCTTGACCTTAGGCTGCTGGAAAAGTTTTATGTTATTTAGGTTGGCCTTTCTTTCTCACAGATCTTTTCAGTTTATGGTTATATTTGATACAGTGAGAAGACTGTATGTTGAATTTTAAAACCATGAATGCCAAACCTGTACAACTAGGAAAGAGATCTGCCCTTTTTTTTTTGTGGTCTAACCCAAAATGCAATGTGCTAATAGGAAAAGAATACTAATTTCTTTTAACTAATCCTGTTTCACTGGAATATCTTCTTCAGCTGACAGAGCTAAGCTGTGCATCACAGTTAAGTTAAGGAATAACAAAATTAGGTCCTTTCACATATTTTCCTATTTTAAGTCATGTAGCCAAACTGGTGATAACACACTGCTTTTCCCAGCTAGATTCAGGCAGAACAGTTGTGTAAATGAGAGAAATCCTCAGTTTTAACTTCAGCTTCATGTAGTTTTTACCAGAATGGATGTTCATTGTTTTCATTGTTCGGACTTAATGTAAAAAAATCAGTTAAGGTAAACATGATTTTTAAAAAAACATTTCTATATTCCTAATCTTCAGGTCCCTTTGATTTTCAGTTCATATGTGCTCTATTAAAAAAAACCTATCTCTAAGCTACTTCAGAATGTACAAATTCCTAAGCTCTTAGGCACTCATGAAATTGCGCTCCCTCTCAAAACTGTGGCTGTTCTGGTAATCTAAAGGACAAACATCTCTGCTTTGCACTAGGCACAAATCAAATAGCTGAAGTCCCTGACCAAGAAACTGTTCTCACACCTGTGAGGTGCTTTGATAAAGAAATAGAAAGCTCTGGATAAAAACATTAAGCTAATAATCTTCGCTTTTAAAATTTCTATGGGATAAGTTTTTGCAAAATCACATTCAATAAACAAAAATATAGCAGAATTTTACTTGCCAGTTTTTTTATCCAAACAGGCATACCTTCTTGATTAGGGAAACAAAGAAAGATAACCATACAGAACTGAAAATAATTACAATGCAATTTACTAGTAAATAGACTTTTTTTTTCCCCTTTATTTTTAATCACAGATGCTTCAACATGAGTAAACTGAGCCTCTGCTCGGCCATTTAGTTCACGTAATCCCTACCTTATTCTTTTTATCCTTCTGGTATGAGCAGATGGAAAACAAGAATCTCGAATTACTATCCTCTTTTTTCACTTAGTCTCAATCCATGTGGACTTTTTTAGTTATTTGATTGTCTTGTTCAATACTTCACTGTCTCGTCCATCAGTGAATGCAGTGTTATAAAATAGGGTTCTGAAACTATTATTTCATATATCATCACATTAGAGAAAATTCCTTTTTGGTCAGCTTGGCATATAAACACCTATGTCTTAAAATCCATGGGTGAGATCTTAGGAAGTTAGTCTGGAATATAGGCAATTTAGGTGAAATTGTATTCCCACCCAGAAAATCACACAGCAAATCAAAAGAGCACATGTTTTCTTCCTGTTTAGACTGCAAAATTAATTCTGTTTGATAGCTGAGTCAAGTTTTAGCAATGGTTAAAATGGGCCAAGAGACTGTAGAGAGCTACTGAAGTTTTGGAGGTGTGTCTGTGCCAGCAAGGGTCTGTCCTTCTCTCTCTTCATTGCCTTCAGGTTTACCTCTCCTAGCAGCCTTCCCACCCTTCAGAGCACAAGATCCTGCTTCCCCTCTTTTCCCTTCCCCTCTTCACCCTTCAGAGCTATGTACCTCTGCTGCTCTGCAAACATCCTCTCCAACTTCCTTCTCCCCTTACAATTAATTTATTTGTGGCTCTTCCAATATGAAACCACGCCCTGCCTGCCCCCTGGTCTCCATCCTCTGGCAGCCTCTGAGCAGAAATCTGTACGTATGGGGCAATGCTGCTCCAGCAGAGCCAACCTCTGGCTCTTTCTGTGTGAGAAGTGGAAAAGCAACTGTTTTGCCTATGTCTGAAGCTTACACTGGTAATATATTGTTTTGGTGCCTCTGCTTATTGCATTACGAAGTGCTCAGTCTTATTCTGTTCGGTGCCTTTCTGGGCTCTAAATTACATTGCATTTGGTGTTCCACATTTAAACAATAGTCAGCTCTGAGAAAATCTGTGTGCATGCAGAGAAGAGGATATTCTGACAAAAGATATTTACTGGGTGAATAGTCTGCAGCTAAATGTGTAAAATGTTCACTGAGTTCAGAAAAAATGTGACAAGTGATGTAACTACAGGATGTTTCTTTTTTGACTTGAAAGAGGTTAGTGGCTCGGCTAAGATTTGTCCAAATGTCTCATAGTTTTGGACTTCTCAAATAGGGACCTTATGGTTCCGGATACACCTCAAAAAATCATGCTGTCTGAGGAAACATGTACTGTTAGTAAACAGAATAGCTAGAAATTTCTAAATACTGGATTAAAAAGATGGTTACTCTACGTTCTACTTAAAATATGTATATCTTTTACTTATTTGTATGTACAATATAGTGGCATAGAATAAAAATATATAAAAATTTATCTTGCATTTTTTAATGTCAACTAATACAAAAGCTGATAGAAGTTTTCTGAAATTTGAAAATGTTCTAAAAGTGTAATTGGAATGTCAATATAGATGAAAAATATAAGTTTTTGGAAAAATTACAATAAATATTTTTCAGCCAGCTCTACAAATATGTTACTGCATTTGTATATTTAAAATTTCATTTAAAATACAAAAATAACTTAAGCTTAAGCTATGATAGTCACAAGAGATCCTTATGTTAAAAAACTGCAGAAATGAAAAATTGCTGTTTCCACCTTTAAAAAAAGAATTAAGGAAATATATTTTCACATTGCCAAATTATTCAGTTGTAATAGTCATAATTAGGCCTCACTGACATTTAATAAATATACTTGCATCAACATTGTCATCCAGATATCCACATTTAATCATTAAACATGAGTAAACTAGTATTAAATTTCTCATCAGAACCAAAACTCACACAACTGATAATTAAACAAATCAGCAATTAATTTAGATCAAACTACTCAATGATGAAGCCTATAAAATAAAAAAAATCCAACTGTTGAAATGTTACCACTGCAAAGAGAAACTGTATTTTTCAGTTTGGTCCACATTCACCATTACTCATCCAGGGAATCAATGGTTTCAGGGAGGCTTTATCTGGGATATAAAGGAGGGTGAATTATAAGAGGAGGATTAAAATTTCCAGAGCAAATGAAAATTCCAAGAAATAAGATTCTCTTAAAGCACAGACCAGAAACACATACAAACATATCGCCTCCAAAGACCACAGAATTTCAAGCCAGACTGTAAAACTGAAATAAAAATTATTTCATGAGTGCTGGAAAAACTGAGTCAAGCAATTGGTTGTTCTCTGCATAATTTGAGTTTTATTCTGTATCCTCTCAGCTTTTTTACTTTATTCTCTTTCTCACACACACAAAAAACTGCAAATTCATCTTAGAGAAGGACAGTTTTTAAACATCGTTGACAAAACAAAATCTTATAGGCAAAAAGAAGACATGAAAAAGCCAATGTCAGAATTGCCATGTAAGGACAGTTTTCTCTCTAATCCTGTATGAACATAGACATCACGTCTGCAAATACTGATCCATTTGCTATTAAACTCCAGACCATTGTTATCAATCTTTCCTGAGATAAAGAAGATTCAAAAGCTACAATAAAAATTGACAAAAGAAGTTAGAACCCGATGAAATATGGACACTAGCATTTCCTACAGAATTAAAAAATGCTTTAACATGTTTAATAGGTAATTAATGAAGACGACAGAAACAGAGATCCCTAATTTAGTGTATGAAAACAGATCTATAGCCTTGTTTGTCTTTAAAGCTTGCTGAAGTGTTTTGATGCAGTGAATTATTGCAGTTGTGCTCTCCACACTAAAAGTGCAGTTGAAGCTCACTTTCTTCCAGGAATATAACTGACAATGAATGTGGTCAGACAGCATGACATAGAGAAGCTTTGAGTCAGTCCTTTATTAATAGGAAGAACAGTTTCTTAGTCAGGGACATTAACTATTTCAGTTGTTCCTAGTGCAAAGCAGAGTTGTTTGTCCTTTAGATTACCAGAACAGCTACAGTTTTGAGAGGGAGCGCAATTTCATGAGTACCTAAGAGCCTGTGAATTTGTACATTCAGGGGGTTATGATCTCCTAAATTCTGAAGTAGATTAGAGAGAGATTTTTAAACTTTCTTTGGTGTTAGAAGATACAGAATGTGTTCAGTAGGATTTGAAAAGTAAAAAAGTAGCTAAAGATGCTAAAGCTCACACTGGCGATTTTAATAGCATATACCTGCACAGGTGCCTAAGCATCTCAGTTTGTCAAAAAATCTGTTTCTGTATTCTACTCATTACTACAGTGTTGAAATCGTTATATGCATACAGCCCTGGAATAACAGAGCACCTAATCACCCTGAAATGAGACCAAACTGAGAGTTAGGACCTTCACCTTCCCGGTCGGCCTGTGTCATGACAGGGACATGTCTGTATAAGGCAGGTTTAGTAGAGTGTGTCCTGAAAAATGGCTGCAGTTGGTGACTCCTGACAGCTATTTGGAAAACTCAGATAAGTACTGGAAATTTCTGGATCCGTCTCCACTCCCAGATACACCATTTAAGGGTCATTTGCTTGTAATCAGGTCTTGATTGCCTTGCAAATGGTCACTCACTGGTCTTACCCCATGATATTTGTCTCCAAATACATACTGCAGCAGAACGGTCACTACTGCAGAATCAGAGGACACAGGCTGGAAAGCTGCAAACTTGGTTTAAAGCAAGTGAATGAGAAGTGGGTATGGCCACATTTGCACAAGTGACAGACTTTCTGATTAACTAATCTCATCACTTGCTTTCTTTTGACACATATATTTGCACCTGAGGTGATGCACCATATCTTTTCCCCTATCTGTATTTTGAACCTTGTTGTTGAGCTCCGTTCTAACAGGAACGCCCTGCACTGCATGCTGGCTGTGGTGGTGTGAGCAAACCATTTCCTGTTTGGATTAAATACGATTATTTTCAGCTGATGCAAGCGATGTGAAGGGAAACATCCAGCAGCAAGTCTAGCACGGCTCCTTGCGGTATGGCTGTGATGGAGTGCTTTCTGTGTTTGCCAATGCACACCAGGATGTCTTGAAACATGAGGACCCATGCGTGTCTTGGGTCCCAGTACAGCTAGACAAGGTGGCACTGGTGGCAGAGGAGATAACAATAGCTCATTCCAGTGTCCCACCTTCCATCAGCTAACCACATAATATAGTCATGAACGCATAACTTTTTTTTGTGTGTGTGTACCTTAATGAGGACACCCAGTTCATCTGTTGAAAAGCTACTTAACTGTCTAGTTTTCACATGTGGATTTCACTTGGACAGCATAGATTTGCTTTGGCTATTTTACACTGAAAAGGGCAGGAACCTGTGTTTAAAAAAAAAAAAAAAAAAAAAAAAAAAAAGAGAGAGAAAGAGAGGGAGAGAGATAATTGTTTTAAGTTTGCACTTTTGTGAATTACTGCACACGTACTACCTCACCCATCTATTAACCCAGCCTGTGAGCTTGATGCATTTTTCTCTTAACACAGGTATCTATTTCAGCACTCCAAAATGACAGCTCTTGGGACTGATGTAGTACAGGAAAAGCTGGGGTAGTTTTGTTGAAATCCAAATGTTTGAACATTGGCATGTCTGAGATTACAGTTAGAAGCTGCTCCTCTGTCTCTGCCATAATCTCTGAGGAATCAGGCACAGGTGCAATGACAATTATTTGCACAGCATTTTTAAATGAGATTGTGGCTTTCAGGGTTTTGCAATGAGGACAGAAGTCCAGCAAGAAACAGACTGAAAACCCAAGTTATTCTCTCCTAAATTTTATTCCATTCTCATTGCCCTCTGCACCAAGACCACTTTAGAAAGGCTAAGGTTGGTCCATATAGTTTTGCTTAAAGAAATACATGAATAATTTGTAAGGCTTGCCTGTTTTGGGTGGATCAGTCACTTCCTAGTTAGCTCTAGAGTTTACTTCCTGTGCCACCACGCGTACACACCTTACACAGTGTATTTGTAACTTCTCATGTCTCTTAAAATAGGGAGTTTCTGTAAAAATATGATGTTATTAAACAGTGGACAACACATTGTCAGGTAGAGAAGCAGGTAAATTAATAACATGAAAACAACAAACCGTGTTTCTTGAAGAATGACAGTACGGAGGATGATTTGGGTGCTTTTCCCTTCTTTTTCCCATCTGTTCTCAATAAGAAACTCCTCCCGCTAGTTTAAAGGAAAGACATACACCCTGCAAAGCCTCTCATCTCTGTACAATATGTGACATCTGTATGTAACAGATGGGCTTTCAGGTTTCTTCATCACTAGCTTTATTTCCCAGGATCTATGACTGCAGCACCTAAGATCCTATTCTCAAGATGTAAAAGCAAACCAAAACATAAAGGTCTCACATTTGGTGTCCCTCTCCCTGATTTCACATCAGGTGGAGAATACAGTGTCGTCCACCATTAAAGTCTTTATTTCCAACCATGCAATACCCATGTGTTGGGAGAGAAAATACATTTTCTTTTCAGTTATTGGAAGGAAATTTTTATTGAAGGCTGATTTTTTTTTCTTCTCTGAGTTTTCTTCCTTTTAACAACAAGGTCTGTATGAATGTCCTTGTGGCCAGTGTAGCTGGGCCATGCTTGTGGCCTAAAGCTGCTGCCTCAAAGTGAAAAAGTGGTATTGTTCATTTCACACTTGGACTTGTGCCTATGAGAAGAAGATCCAACACTCAGCACTTGTGATGATGCTCATCCTGTTCTGAGTCAGACTGACAAGTCCCTTGCATGCTCCATGCACAGGGACGACACAGCTGCCTACCTTCCCACAGGCCTTGCCTCAGTGTCAAGACTGATAGGACAAAGCAGTTACTTGACTGGCCACACTTTTTGAAAGTGCCTAGTGCTTTTGAGCAACTCATTTAATATTTGCATAGCCACTTTTTTTTGCCTTAAAGGGGAAATATTCCATAATGCGAGTATGCTCTGAACTAAAAAACCAACAAGGCTACCCTAAGCTTTTGTCGGGCCTAAAAATGCAAGCCAACAAACAATCTGTTCATCTGTCAGTTTCCTTAAATGGCTTAAAACATCTGGGGGCTGCCATCCTTCTTTCCTCCTTTGTGTCATCTCTTCCACCTTCCTGCATTTTGGTTATTTCCTTTCCTGCCTGGTTACTTGTTTTCCTGTGCCTGACTTGGTCCCTCAACTCCTCCTTCTATGACTTCTCGATTTTTTGGTGCTGACCCCACTTCGCTCTCTTCATTTTCCATAAGCCATGCAAGCACTTTGGCAGTGCACCCATCCTGGCAGTGCACTTCCCTGTGGTTCAGATGATGTTTTCAGCTAATTTTCACCTATCCCTGCTGTGACTGACAGAAGTTCTGTTGCTGAGAAGGAGCTGCAGAACCATTGGGAAAGAATAGTCTACCACTTCATGTTGTCCCACAGTCCCAAGACACTGTCAATCGCTCAATGGAAGCTGGAAAACTCAGGACTGTCCTGTGGGCAGCTACGGATCATGTATGAGTGAGAAGGCATTTCATGTTGCAAGCCATGAAGAAAAAATAAAATTAGAATAGGAAGTGAACTTTTTTTTTGTGCAACTTATAAAAAGCAGGTATTTGTCTAAATATTATGGGATCTTTTCCAGCCCACAAGCCCCAGAAAGTGGAGGAGATTTTAACTGGAGAAAGGAAAAAGAATGATGAAAAGTGGCTGTTGAGTAGCTGATCAAAGAACAGCAGCTCAAATGATTTTAAAATAACATGGGCACAACTAATTAGCTCACAGGCTTATACAGTATGTACAATGCTGCTAACTTCAAACCAAATTGAGTACCTCTTTCTGGATCCTGAGCTGATAAGTCATTTTGGGCAGTGCTGTAGAACTCCTACCTGTAGTATACATCTCTACCTCCTGCAGGAGGGCACAACACAGTGAATGGTGGTGTCCACTAAATATTACTTGCTATGGTTCCTATATGCTGACATAGAGACTGATGGAAGTATCAACACATTGATCACTTCTTCCAACTCTTGAATGAAAGCTAATGTCTGGAATGGCTATTCTTTTCTACAAGCAAAAGTGAAAAAGAGTATTTTCATCACCTTCAGTAGAGCTGACCAGAAATTTTCTCATAGTCGGATTATTCATTAGAAAAAAATCAGCTTGCAAACAATTTTTCAGGGCTATGTTAACTTTCACAAGATCTCTGGCTATTCTTTTCTACAAGCAAAAGTGAAAAAGAGTATTTTCATCACCTTCAGTAGAGCTGACCAGAAATTTTCTCATAGTCGGATTATTCATTAGAAAAAAATCAGCTTGCTAGAAACAATTTTTCAGGGCTATGTTAACTTTTGCAAGATCTCCTGTCTTCACTTTGCTTTGTTTCTTCTCTTTCTACTCTCTTGTCATTTCAGTATTTTTAATTATACTGTAACTGTCAAATCCACATTATAAATCATATTTATATTTTTTTCATTTTTAGTTACCCAAAGCAATCAGCACAAAATAATTCCCTCTTTTTTTCACTCCAAATTCAAGATTTTATTCCAAGTCTGAAATTGTGTAATTTCACATGTAATTCAGTGGTACTTAAAATGCTACGTTATTTAAGAAAAATTGCAACGTGTATAGCATCATTCTTACCTGGACATCACATCGTAGCACTATGATACAGATTGCGAATACAGGGTTTGTTTTGAGATAAATGTTCCTTGTCTATGGAGTCACTGACTCATCACAGAATAAGTGAATTCTAAGCCAGTGAGCTCTGGCTGGCTTCGTGATGAAAGAATTTCCATCTTACAGCAACTGAAGCCTTACAACTTTTCCAAGGAGCAGGGAAGAAAGCTGGTGAGAGTTATGGAACAGTGGCTGAGGTGATGATTGTACAGGGGTATCATTCTCATATGCATTTCAACACCTGCTGATTGTCTTCCTACTCCTGAGTATACAAGGGAACAGAAATTAGCCATTTCTTATATGACACTGTAATAATGGTGGACACTCATTTTCCCTAAAGGAATTTCTGTTTAGAAGCCCTTATTTTCAGTATGTCTAGTATCTTTCTCTCATCTATATAATGACCTAATTCCTTTCTCCTGTGAAATATGTGAATTTAGAATATAGGGTTTTTTTAAATTTTGTTTGTAACCTTAGACCATGATGTTGATAATGATACTAGTAATACAAGTCTGAATTTTTCATGCTGAAGACACTATTTACTTATTGTCCTTTAAAGAGAGAGGAAGAGATGCTTAACAATCTTCAGTTTAGTCAAAGAAAAAGTGAAATGATAATCAGAATTTCCAGTATTTTCCAATCAGTGAGGGCAAATAAAGTCCAGGAAAATAAAAGATAAGGTGCTTGCCTACTCTTATTCTGTACTCCATTAGTGGCTTACTGGATTTCATGCTTACTTGAGAGTTTGTGTTGGCAATTGTTTATTGAGGATTCAGCCTCTTCATTGTGAGCTTCAGTTTGCACTTCAAAAACGAACATGCCTGTGAAAACCAGTGCATACTACCTTCTCTGAGTTTTTCAGGCAGATGTACAAGTAGTATTATTTATGTTTTAACTTAACACATATATACCACATTTGAAGTGAGATACTGTGGCAAGAGTACGAGATTACGAATGGCTTTCATAGCTCACCCTTTCCCAGAGGGTTTGCTTGCACCTGTTTTTTACCACAAAAAGGACGTTAAACTTTCTGATATGTGACCAAGTTGCAAATGAAAGATCTTCAAGATAAAAAGTGATATGATTGACTTAAAAGGTCAAAATCTAATATTTTAGCCTGTCAGTTTATGGTGTGATAATTTCACGGAAACATCAAAGATACTGTGTGACCTCCTAGTACATATTTCTCACCTTGAGTGTCTTGTGGCTCTCCTCAGATTTCATGGTCCATCAGTGCACACTTCAGCTGCGCTCCTTTAATAACAGCAGAGCAGGTTAACAGAGCATTTATCTGCCTTGATACTGGACTTACTGGGGTGCAGCTTTACAACTAGCATTAGGGAATGGTGTGCTGCTCTGTCCATTGCTGTCAGGAAAGAGACAGGGGGGCTCTAAAACAAGACAGGATTAATTTTGAAGCATTTCCAACAGATCAGTCAGCTAAGGAACTGCTGTAAACTTGTGTAAACCAACAGGTAGGACTTAACTCTTGAATGTCAGGATCCTTATTTGAGACCAAAATGCAGCATGCTTCACTAGGTTTCCAAGAGGAGCTACGTGGCACCTCATTTTATAGCTGTAAGTGGTTCAGTGTCATTTTCATCTCATCTAAGCAATTGCCTTTCATATGCAAAAATACAGTTGGAGAAGTGAGATTAGGAACTGGATCCAAAAAAACCTATTATAAAGAGCTGGGATCTTCCTCTATAACCTAACAGGAAACGGGGTAGGTCCTGAGTCATCCATGATGCTTTATAGTCCTCATATGGTGGTCTTTTAAGTGGGCAGAGGGAGAGCCAGATGAGATGTTTCTGTTCATTGATGGGTCTTTCATAAATTTACAGAAGAACAGAGGTATGTCTGCAAGGATTTAGGCAATCCTATGTTGCTTTTCTGCAACCAGCCTCCTTTCCTCATCTCGTGGTTCTCAATTTGTAAAACACTGTCTCCAAAACATCAACACGCATCTTCAAACACATACTTAGAGAGCGGTCAGGAGTGTGAAAGAAGAGGATTTCGGTATTTGGGAGGTATATCCAGGAAGGATGTGGCAGAAGAGCATTCCTGGAGTTAGACAGGGAGGGCTGCACTGTACGAAAATGCACTCAGCACCCCCCAATCCTCCACCAATTTCCTTTATGTTAAAGAATATTATAACAATCACAACAACGATGATGGATTTGCTATCTGCTACTTTGTAAGGGTCCTGATCCTGTAGTAATCTTCACTTGGGGATATTTGCTGGTTTGCGTCTAGGGGGAAAAAGATTCAAATTTAAGATGAGATTTTGCATCCATGTAATACAACAATGGAAATTCATTCAGCGATTAATCCAGGATATGATACAACTTGTTTTTGGTATGTTAGGGAGACGGGGAAGGGGCCGGCGTAGGGAGAAGAGAAGCATTTAAGCATGTGCAGTCACTATTTTTCATAAAGTTTTTTATAATGTTTTTACACAATAGGCAGAAATTGTTCCTAAAGTGTCATTCTAGTCTATTGGGTAATTAATATGCATATTAAAAATTCTAAATATATATTTAATCAACTGGCTACATAAAATGCCTGAAGCCCTGAATACATATGAACCCAGTAGACCAGAACAGCTGAAAAAAATCTTGCTCCAGGCTCTGGGGATACATTCCATGGAGTTTGCTTTTAAAATAGATGTAGGAGCCTAGAATGGATTTGAAGCTGAAACAGTTTTTAAAAAAGGTGCCTTCTTTTCATGTCACAGACGTAATCTGAAATGAGGTAATAGAAGGAAATGGGAAGGTTTGTCTGGAAGGGTAATCTAATAATTAAGACTCCCTTAGGTGCCCTTCCAGGAAAGTGCAGCTGTGAACTTCACCTAGCCCATTATCTGCAATTGTGCCTCAGTTTCTCCTTTTGTAAAATGGGAATAACAACACTTAGTCTCTTCATATCCTTGTAAGGTGTGTTGAAGAGAAATATTCAAAGATATGAAAGTGAAAGATAAATGCTCAGGTCTCATTGAAAACCAGGTGGAGGAGTCATTTTAACTGCCCTTCATGGCCTTGAAAATCTCACCTTTATTTTATTGATGGCTATAATGCACTTTGAGACCTTTGGAGGAAAGGTGGTACAGATGTGCAAAGCTGCTAGGGAAGATGGAGTAAAAATAGACTAAAAGGTCAACTTTAGAAGCAAAGGAATATGAGGATAACCTATGGCAAATACCCTGAAGGCTACACCTGGGAATGTGGGAGTATGAAGTCAAATTATTCCTTTAGATAATTCTGAGTCAGAGATGGTATTATGCAAATATAACAGCAGAGGAAGGTGACCTATGGCATTTCAGGAGGCCAGAAAATGGTCATTCATTCTACAGTTAACCATCCATATGTAAAAGGTTTCTCTGAGCACTCTAATGTGGATCATCTCAATGACCAGCTTTTCAGTGGTCATCTTTTCCTTTCTGGAAACTGCCACATTTCTCTGCAATATCCCCTAGTCATGGAAGAACAAAGACTTTTACAATTTCAGCTATGTGCTTATTTGCTCGGAAGTCTCGGATTTTATATCATGGTCAAAAATCCATCATCATTTCCCCAAATAATTCAATTTATAAGCCTTACCTCTTAAATCTGTTCTCACACATGCTGCAGTAAAGCTGTAGCAACATACTGGATACTGCAGGAAATGTTTGGGACCTGAAGAGGCCTAAATTTACATTAGTGTATGTATTTTTGTGTTACTCAACTTTGTTTCCTACTTTCCATCACTTAGCAGTTGAACAATCTCAAAAAGTAGATCTGAGAGAATGCTTTGAATTCTGGTTTAAAATAAAGAGTCTTATCCATAGGTAATAAAATAACAAGAATTGCTAAAGATGCTTGAACAATATTGTAAAGAATGACAGTAATAACTCCAGGTGCACTTAGGTATTAAGGTGAAAACAGCAGACCATAATATATTTCTGACATTTAAAAGCTAAGCTTAAGTGGAAAATTTTAAATTGTAAAGTACAATTTAATTTTTACTGGTTTGTTTGTAGAAGAGATTTCTAAATTGACAAATACTAGACATAAAACAAACAAAAAAAATCTTACTGTGATGTTTGGATAAAAAATTATGGAGTGGTTGAAAATAAGAACTTAGTTTAGGACAATTTCCCTTTTATTACCAAGATGATCTATGATAATTAAGGTTTTGTAAACTATGGTTTATAGCCTTCTGGATATATTACCACATTCAAAAGAAAGATCCTTGTCTCATAGAAGCAACAGTCTAAACAATTAAAGAGGTCTAGATGAATGCAGCATGCAACCATAGTGGTCAGGATAATTATTGTACTTGTTAAGTTATAAGTTTTAATAACACAATTGGTTTATTAATCTGTTTTCATATAGGATGATCTCCACACAAGCAATTATCAGCTAGTTCTTTCAGGCAGCAAAAAATAAACGGGTTCTCACATGGACTTGAATACACACAGTTAGAATGATGTTACATATTGACTTAAGAAAACAATTTCATTTATTGGTGAAAGGTGTAAGTGGAGCAGAAAAATAGGATAGGGTGAAGAATTTGGTCTTCCTCATGCAACATTTGTAATGGCACACCAGGGTTCTTTCACAGCCAGCTTATGGGAAGACTCGTGTTTATGGGGGGAAATGGTGAGAGGTAATCGTGAGTCAACTGATCACTGCAGTCTGTCTGCTAGCTGGGAAATTCTAGCAAGAATCAGTTCAGAGTTAAGTAACCGAACCAAGATCAAAGTGGAAAAAAGGTGCTTGATTATTTTCCTTCATAATTGTGCAGAAACATGTATAGTTAAAGCATTGGTACAAAAATAACTTTAAAAGGCTGGTCAAAAAAAAAAAAGAGAAAAAGGGAGTAGCATGGTTAGGTGAAGCCTTAATGACATGAACATGATGTTTACGTTTGAAGTGCTGTTGGAGAGAGAATAGAGTTTGGATTAAAGGATGGTGTTGACCTAGGCAGACCTCTAGGTGAGAGACACAGTGTAAGCATAGTATTAAGTCTTCACATGTGAGGGAGTCAGAAGGTGGTGCAGGGGTCTTCCACTGAATTAAATGTTAACTCATCAGATAGAGAAAATTCTTAGAGTTTGGAGTGTGACCTACAATAGTGTATTACAGACAGATTCTGTACAGACAGACTTCAATAGTCAGGGGCACCACAGTTTACATGCCTCAGTTCTCCTAGGGTAAATTAGGATAAAATAAGTAACACACACAATTAGAGGCACTTTTTCTTCATGGTGTTTGCTCAGCTGCAATAGAATGTGAAAGTGGGTAGAAGTGATTTTGCATGACTGTGAAATCAGAATTCATTCAGCAAATTTGTTCAATGCAGTTACTACTAATTCTAAATCAGTAAAAATAGTTCTAGGAATACCTTCATCTTGTTTCCTCTTGAATCAAGGGTGTTGATATTTGTAATAACTGAATTAATGAGGTGGGTGGATCCTTTGAGGTTATTTTTTTCTTTCACTGAATTCAGGTAATAATATCAAGTCAGATCCAAATCCTCAACAGTCAATGGGAAAAAAAAAAAAAATCCAAACCAAAACCAAAAGCCACTCCCAACATTAAACTCAAATCACTGAAAAGACAAAGTCCATGAAATGGAATTTAAGGATCCTTTCATCTTCAGTTGACATTGATAAACTAGGGGGAAAAGTTAAATGGAAATATCCCTAGAAAGTCTGGATAAACGTGCAAGAGCTTAAATTCTTCAGTGGAGCAAATTGATCTCAGAGGTTCCTTGTACCTTCATTCATAGGGGACATAATTCAGCTTTCTTGGCTAGATGTATGGTCACTATGAGGGAGGATAAGGTCTCTAATATGAGGAAGTACTGGGGCAGAAAAGGGATTATCTAGACAGACACTGACATAACTTTGGCCTCATAAATCTGTCACATTCTCCCCTGTTCTGGTTTGTTTATATTCCTGGAGTTTAACAGTGGTCAAATACTTTATTTTTCACCTAGGTGGAGGAAAAGAAAATTCACTCTGAACAAGACCTAGATAGCAGCGTTAAGTCCTGAGTATATTTCTGTGGCCACACTAAAAATGATTCCCTGAAAATGGGGGGGTTGTAATGGGAGCGCTGACACAATCTGATTCCTAGCTATCACTTTGCAAGCTGTGCTGTTATAATAAGAAGAAAAGGTTGTGTCTTCGGTGGAAAACTGATGGAACTTAGTAATGCTGGGTGAAAATATGCAGCTCATTTAAAGGAGGAGAAACTGTAACAAAGTAAATGAATCACATAAAAAAGTAAAAAAAAATAAAAAAGAAGACAGCTAGGCCAGAACTGAAAGACATATAAAATATAAGGAGAGGAGAATTTTTTCCCCTCGTTCAGCATACCCTGAGAACCTGATTGTCATCCAATTAGAGGCTGAGAGAAGGTTTGATTAATCTATCACAAGCAAAAGGGCCTGGCTCCAGTCACTAATCGGGTAGGTGTGAAAACCATGTGTGGGTCCCTAGAGGTTTCTTCAGCTTCTGTGTTCGCATGATCAGGTGTTCCCGCATAGTCGGTTCCAGGACAATTGTCTCTTCTCAATTATTACAGCTAATTGTAAATAAGACCCTGCAAGCCAAGGAGTTTGGATTGTGCCTGCTGAATAAGAACTTGCCCTAAAATAAGAACATAGCCTCCTCTGATATCCCTGCCTCTTTCATTTTTAAAGTCAGTTATTGGAACAAGTGCAGCCAGCCCCATATGTTATGTGGTTGATTGACTGTTTTTAAACAGGACCCCTCAGCCAGTTTGAACAGTCTGGGTGATAAGTGTCTCCACAAGGGAAAAAGGAAAGCCTTTCCTTTGAGTGGGGGGTTGACTGCAAAGACATTCAGAAAAGGCTACTGCAACGTGAGGCCCACAGCGGCAGTATGAGGGCTCAACACAGCAATGGCAGATCCAGGCAGCCTGACTTTGTCGCCCACCTACCACCCCATGCGCGGTGACTAACACCTGGGCATCACAGCCTCTGTGGGAGCTATCCACGCCTGCCCCACTTCTCTAGGGATAACTTTTTGGATTTGTTTGCCTGAGGTACCTGCCTGGGGTGGCAGGACTTGTTATTGCAGCTTGTGTCTGGGAGGGTTTGGTTTGGCTTTCTGTGCATTGGCATCAAGTATTCCTCGACACACCCTAAGGCATCCACATACGGCTGTCAGATACAATGCCGCACCTACGGGAGACCTGTGTCTTTCTGAAGTGGCAGCTGGGGCTGGGCAGGAATGTCCTAGGGCACCTCAAATGACACTAAGTGCCTTTGCGATGCTCAATGCCTATAGAAGTGAGCCCTAAGCATCTCTCTGGCTTTGTTTCTATGAGAAAAAGAGGAGGAGAAGATAGCAAAGAACAGCCTGCATATATAAGAGATACAATATCATTTAGTGCCTTGAGAGCCATCAAGCAACCTTGACGGGTACTGGGAGGTAGAATTCAGAGCACCTGGAGAACTATTGCTCTATTAGGTGGTGGGGTATCACCATGCTGAATATATTTTAAAATCACTGTCAGACCATTTGGCGTTCACAACTCCCAATTTTACTCTGTGGCTACAGAGGTGGTAAATAAACCCACATGGAATACAGTGGATATTCTTGGAAATTTTCCTGTCTAGACAGCATTGGTCCTATGGACCTACATCCCAGAGTATTTTCAGGCATCATCTGGAAGAATGCAAAGCTAAATCCTATCTTCAGGCCTTCTGTATATACCAAGCATTGTTATACCAAAACTTAGCTACATGCCATTTGGATGTACAGGAATTACTCAGTCACCATTATCGCTGTGAGTAAATAGCTTACTTTCTGTCAGTTGAGACGAGTTGCCTTTGATCTTCTGTTATTGCTTCTTTGGTTTATATAATCATATAATTTTCTTTCCAGACTAGGATGATCATGTAACTGTTAAATAAGGCCCAGTTGGATTTTCTCCCACTCTATGAAACACATGTATTGAAATATATGTAGCACTAAGACTATTTTGTATATACTTATATACATATGTATGTCTACTATACATAAGTGCATTTTTATATGCATGTATGAATACATATACATACATCTACCTATCCACATTTGTATGTATATAGATAAATACAGATGTAAAAATAAGAAACCTGCAAGATAATACATCTGGCTTATGACACTAATATCATTTCATGAACATAATTGTTTCATAATTGTTGTCTTTATTATTCTCAATGGATGTATCAGCCAGAATTTCAAAAAAAATAATGTAAATTTTGAAAAATTATTCTACAAAGTGTGAGGCAAACAAGATAGTACATGTTCAGTCTGTGCCACATTGCAGACTGCAGTATGAATTAAAATGTGAGGCAAATGGTTTCCATTTTAAGCATATCTGACCACAGGATTCTGTGATTCTATTATGTGATTCTGTGATTGCCTGCATGTAAATTAAAATCAAATGGATATTTCCTCAGATATTTCTAGCAACACATTTCGGCCATGGATTAAAAAAAGTAAAATAAAATAAACTTGATGTTACAAGTATGTGTGTGATTGCCACTTATAATGAAAATGTTGTAAATAACAAAATCAGAAACATTCAGTACTAAGGGAGGAATCTCAGGACTTACTGCTTCAAAACCACAGACTTCTAGCATGTAAACTAAAGAAGAATCTCCACTAACATATAGTAGCATTTATAAAAACAGAAACATACTTCAAGAGGTGTGATTATATGAGACATTTTATCTTCTTGGGTGGCTGGCTTTTGAGCTGATTTTTTTTTTACCGTATTGTGAGGCATAGGCATAATTGGCCTAACTACACTGTTTTTCAGTCTATAGCCCTGTAAAAAAGGATCCTAGTCTAATTCCTTAATTAGGCCCACACTGTGGACCAAAACTAGACGGCCATGCTAGGGCATGACCGTGTAGTGATCTCTCTCCCGGTTCCCTTATCCCTCCATCTCTAAGCTGTAGGTATGGGAGGAGTACTCTATACATTTCTCCTTATGGCAAAGTGTGACAATAAAGGTGGTCTAGCAATAAGGAAATACTAGCTCCATTCAGTCCACAGGAAAATAATCTGCTGTTGCCAAAATTCTATAAATTAGATGGTATTTTTCATCAGACGAAGAACAGTGTAATTCTTGGAATTAGCCCAGGGGTCTAGTTTGATTCTTTGCCTTCACAGGATCTTGAGCAAGTCAGACAGATCCAGATATTTAGAGGAATTTGTGAATTAACTTCTGAAAGCATGATATGAGGATGCAGATCTTGAAGGTCCAAGCTTCAGTCTCACTATGTCTTACTTGTCCACTGTGCCCATAAAGTGAAAAAAAATAATTCTTATTTCCTGAGTTTGCTGTGAAACTAGATATGAGACAATACTTTCAAATGTTCCAGATACACTGGTAATATGATACTGTACTAAATATATTACCTTTAAGTATAGAAGAGGCTGTTTTCTGAGTTATAAACTGTCTTTTCTATTTGTTAGGAGTCCATGGAAATGCATAGGAATATTTTTGTTTTACTAAGACTAAAGACAGTATAATGTGGTTTCATCAGTGTACTATTGTCTTTTCTTTACTGGAACTTGAACAATGGAATCATCATTGGTCCTGGCTGTTAAATATGGTATCTCTTTTTCAATATATCAGTGATCACAGTGCAGTAGAGCTCCTGGGCCTGTTGACAATTTTACACTAACTTTGCATTATCTCCAAGATTTTATCTTAAATTGGCATCATTTTATTGCATTGATAACTAGAAGTAGCAAATCAGAAATTAGAAAGAAAGAAAACTGACACTGATTGATGTCCAAGTCTTTCTCCTGATTCGCTGATTAAACTCATCAATCTATATGCAGAAGAGATGTCCAATGCAAATGGAACCAACCAGCCTTAACGAAGTTGTGTTGTCAGCATACTAAAGGGAAAATGGGATCCTCATGGCATATAGGGAAAACAAACCTAAAACAGAGACTGTCTGCTATAAACGATATTTATTTTAAGAAACAGTAAATCACTATTTAAAACACATTCTAAACATGACAGTAAATCTTGTTGGCTATACTAGATTAGATTGTGGTATATAGATTGCTCTGGGGAAAAAAAACCACCTTACACTAGTTTGCAAGCTCTCTGGGCTGTGAGAAAAGTGTCCTCAGTGTCTCTGTCTAAACTCAGTAATAGCCCAGCTTGTCTGGAGAATGAACGTTAGTGGCACTAGTCAAAGCATCTCCCACCCCGGACACACTCCAGTTTTCTCAGATTGCTTCTTTATCTTCCTCACCTACTTACACAGGGGTGCTACAGACTGAGTCCTTGTAAATGAGAGACCATCGAATTGAATTTCTACCCTAATTTTCATTAAGTGAAGCATTTTTAAAGGGATTCATTGTATTTATGTTATTTTCATACAGATCAGAAGAATTTAGAGTACAAAGTAACTGAAGAAAATGGCGGCTGAAAGGCAGAAGTGTTCATCTGGAAAAAATAATCTTTTGCAATCTCCTTGATAAACGGTGCAAACCCATAAGTGCATGGAATACACAGACTTTTGCATCTAGGCATGGCTGAACTGACAAAGGATCAAACCAAATAAGTATGTAAGAATTTATAGAAACCTAGCTGAAAATCTTTGGCCAGGGTCAAGTCAGGCAGTTCAAAAGAGAACGGGTACAACAACTTCCTCACAATATTTTAGTTAAAGATGGTTGGAAAAAAATCTTTATGTTTGGAGAATGATTGGTTTTTCTTAATGGAAGAGGGAAAGGTTTGCTAGAAATGTTTTAACTTTTTACATTTTTATTTTCTGTAGTTACTACTTCTAGCACAGTCCCATGTTGTGTAATTTCTTGTGAAGTGACTTCTGAAGCTCCTTGACCTAATTTTTCTTATCATCAATGAATCGTCAAGAATTAGGTGAAGACTTAGATTGGTGCTGGACTCTAGACAACAACAACAACAACAACAAAAGGAAAAAATATGTGTAGGCTGTTTCAGTGCTTCCATATTTAAAGCAGCTGTTTACAAAGTCATTGTGTTTTACAAATCAGTGTTTACCAAGCAAATGCTCAAAAGCAGCGTGCTACGTGAAACGCTCTGTGATGCTACAGCCACAGGAACCTAAAAAGTCAAGCACGAGGTCACCACTGCTAGACTTTTGGTTGACCACGACACTGAAGTGTAACACTTCCTCAGCGTGCTCCTTGCTCTCTGCTCTCTGTGTTGCCAGTGGGCAGTGATCTGTATCAGCTGGGGACATGGGGACAGATCTCAGTATAAAACAAGGTCCTCTCCCTGATGCTTTGAAATGTTACATTTCATATAAAAGTGTTCTCTCTTCATTAACTCCTTTCTGAATGTACACTAACTACATTCTTACAACTCATCAGAAGTTTATTTCAGTTAATGTAAAGGAGAAAAAAAAAAGTTCTATAAATCAGTCTATCATGCATCCTTCACCTTTAGGATCCCACCTTCAAATAATTTGTTAAAGTAACTGTAAAGACAGGAACTGTTTTAATGGATCTTTTCTCTCCCATCCTGACATAAAATTAATACCCCAAATCAAATTTATTCTTAAAAAAATATTCACAAAGAAGAAAAAATTCTAAAAAAGTGTGGAAATGCAATAGGCTTAATTGGGGCAAAGAACAGTCAGAATTACGAAATATCTTCTAAGAGAAAGCCTAAGGAAGCACTGGGAAAAGATTGTCTGGGAGCTGTGGAATCTCCATCATCAGGGGTCTTTAAGAGCAGATTAGACAAGCAACTGTCAGGAATGACATAGGTATAGTTGGTTTTGCCCTAGGGCAGAGGGATGGACTAGCTGACCTCTCGAGGTCATTTTCAGCTTTGTGATTCTGTGAATGAAAACAGAATCCTCTCCTAACTGCAATATAATCTGTCATCACTCAACACCATTTCCTTTCAGTGTCATGCATTCAACCTTAACTTTGTCCTTTGTTTTGCTCTATTGAGAAAGTACGCCCTCAGATGCACTGTCTTGATGTAATATATTTATTATGTGTTTTGTAAAGAATGAGAAAAAGGCATACAGTTTTGAGGTTCATTAAGAAATTGCAAACTTCTATACGTTTGTATTGCACAATGGAGAAAAAAGTACAATTAATAAACACAAATGGGTTGATAGCTCATCTTGGTTATATTTACTTCCTTAGTAAATGTGATATCTATTTGTAGATCTTGCAAGGTATCTTTCAAATGTTGTGTGTGTATATATCCATTTTATACATGCATATGTATTTACATATATGTGTGTATCACTGTGAGGTTATATTACAAATAAGAAATGGGAATAGGAAATGGAATTTGTAACCTAGCAACATGTCATTTTGATATTGGCACTTTTTTTTTTTAATGTTAGAAGATAGTATGAGGATCAGTAGAATTAAATAAAATCCTTAATTGGTGAAGTCTTACAAGAAGGATAGTCACTTTTGCTGGTTCTTACTTCACCAGTCAAGACTTAGACCTGTGCTAAGCTGAGCTTTCTCTTCCACTGTTATATCTTCTTCATAAACTTGTTCTAATAAATACGTGGTCAATTATGATCTGACTTATGCCACTAAAAATTTCTATCAAGTCTTGGTCACCTCGTTCACTTAGACTGATGTAACTATCACCTCGGGCTTGTCTTTGTGGACCTAAAAGAAATAAATTCTCTCTTCTTTCTTCTTTTTGGTCAAACTCATCATCGTCTTGCGTGTCACTCAGGCTTGTAACCTAGCTCATCTTTGACAGATTCCTTAGTCCTCACATCCAAATACTCTCTACATACTTTATCTGAGACACGACGTTTCTTATCCATCCACAGTTACATCTATTATCAGCTTTCATGATATCCTATCCCAATTTGTACAATTGTGATTCTACAATTTATTATAATGTGCATTTTTATAACCCATAAATTAAAGCATACTTGCAAACTTATTCCTACCTATTTATTATCTCTAATTTACCTTTAATGATATTTACCAACCTTTAGGACTGCTACTTTTCAAACATTAATCCTGTGATGTGCAATGACTGAAGCATAGTACATTGACTGCTAATGTGTCATTGTTGTTTTCCCATCACTTGCAACATTTTACTGGGTGTTTGTACAGTGCCTAGTAAAATAGGAGTTTCTGTTCATTATAACAATCCTGACACTTCATAGTGCTAATTCACTAAAATTATACCAAAGCTACCTGTCTTTAAGAAAGATCAGAATTAGTCCTGCTGCATCTGTTTATATTTGTGTGGTTCAGATCTGTCACTGTTAGAGGAGAGAAGGGACACGCTTTCAATTGCTCAATTGTACCTTTAATCTTACGGTGTGGGTAGGGAAAAATATCAGCAACCCCATCATTTTCTACAGTGAATCAGAAGAGAGTAGTCAGCTCCAGAAGAATATGAAAACATTTCCAAAAGAAAAAAGTTTCTTGCTCAGAATATGAATTTAACCACTATAGAAGGATCCTGAAGCTTTAGTCTTCAATGTAATAACTCTCACTAACCTTGAAGAGAAAAATATGTCCCCATCCTTTTATTCCTTTGGAGGGACTGAAAAGGGTAATAAGTGATAATAAACCTCTGAAAACAGTATGCTGTATTTATAAATTCCTGTTTTTACCTAGCCCTGAAACATTTCAACAAAGAGTAGAACATTAGAAAATTGTGTCATCCATTAGCTGTGTCTAAGTCAAGTTAAAGCATTTTTACTGACTATTTAACAAACCTACTAAAATAGGAATGGACAGTGCCTAGTAAGTATCTGTCTGCTTTGTCCAAGGGCAAGTAGCGTATTAATCAGGCTGGGTGGTCAGATGGTTTGTCTGCCTGAGTCACCCTTGGACTAACCTAAGCCCTCGCCTTGTGAAGAGGCCATGGAAGTCAAGGACTCTTTTTCAGCCTTGTTTCAGCCATGTTTCAGCTGCTTTCGAGAGAGAAAGCCTGTTTCTGGGACCACACCATTGCTGAATGCAACAGGACCATGGTGTAAATACTCTGTTGCAGAAGGTCCAGTAATGAAACTGTACGTTTAAACCCACTGTCATTCTCTGCCCTATGTGTGAGTTCCTCAACTATTACATTTGTGTCTTTGCTAATCCCCTACTATTTGCTCTAGTTCACGATCTCTGAAAGCCAAATACTCTTAGGAAGGAATCAAGATATTTACATATATTGGATGGCACTGATTGCTGTTGGTAACTGAAATAACTAGTACGCCATGCAACACGAGAGGTATTTCCCCTCTGCCCAACTCACTGATATATGGAAAAAAGATAGCATCTATTTTCTTTTTTCCAGACTGGTCTGTTTCTTACTTCTGCATGGCTTTTTAGCTTCTCCCAATTACTTGTCCAACTTGTGGATAGTATCCCTTAAATATACTTCTATTCTACATTTCTTCTCCACTTTAATTCTTTAGACATTTCTATTATAACATTTATAGCTATTTTTTCAGAAAACAACTTATTTCTGACAGTGTATTGTTTCAACAGTCAGGCTTAGAAAAACACAAAAGAAATATATCGAAAGATAAACACTCATCAGAATTTATTTTTCTCCTAATAACCCATATTTTTCCTCCAGTTGTAGCCCCACAAAAATATAAAGAAGTTTTTAATGAAAAAAATAGTTGAAAATCAGCTTTTAGAAATACTTTATTATACGGCAATTTTAGATGGTCAAAATTGAAACCTAACATTGACGTGTGTGGCAGGCGTGAACAGTGATTCTGAGTTCTGAACTGTTGGCAATGACTTAATTTTTCCTCCACAGTTTCCCTCTCTGCATAATAAAGACGTCAGTTCCTATTATTAATTCTGCTCTAACAATGAGAAGAATAATATAATATCTCTACAAGATTTCTGAAGATTATATCACTGTATCAGGGTAACACATATAATGGATGTTTGAGACCGTCTAAGGAACCTCAAGGTGCACAAGTCCATGGGACCTGATGAGGTACATCCTTGGGTCCTGAGGGAACTGGCAGATGGAGAACTTAAGCCACTATTCATCATATTTGAGAACTCATGGAAGTCTGCTGAAGTTCATGCTGAGTGGAAAAGTAGAAACATAACCCCCATTTTTAAAAAGGGAAGTAAGGAAGACCTGGGGAACTACAGGCTGGTCAGTCTCATCTCTGCCCAGCAAGATCATGGAGCAGATCCTCCTAGGAACAATGCTAAGGGAACTGGAAAATTAGGAGGTGATTGGTGACAGACAACATGACTTCACTAAGGGCAAATCGTGCCTGACAAATTTGATGGCCTTCTACAATGGGGTTACAGCATTGGTAGATAAAGGAAGAGCAACTGCACATTATCTACCTGGACTTCTGCAAAGCCTTTGACATTGTCCCACATGACATTCCTGTCTCTAAACTGGGGAGACATGGATTTGATGAATGGACCACTTGGATAAGGACCTGGCTGGATGGTCACACTCAAGGTCAATGGATCCAGGTCCAAGTGGAGACCAGTGATGAGTGGTGTTCCACAGGAGTCGGTATTGGGACCAGTGTTGTTTAACATCTTTGTTGGAGACATGGACAGTAGGATTGAGTGTACCTTCAGCAAGTTTGCTGATGACACCAAGCTGTGTGGTGTGGTCAAGAGGCTGGAGAGAAAGGATGCCATCCAGAGGGACCTTGCCAGGCTTAAGAGGTGGGCAAACCTCATGAAGTTCAACAAGGCCAAGTGCAAGGTCCTGCACATGGGTCAGGGCAATCCCAAGCACAAATACAGGCTGGGTGGAGAATGGTTTAAGAGCAGCCCTGAGGAGAAGGACTTGGGGGTGCTGGTAGATGAGAAGCTCAACATGAGCCAGCAGTGTGCACTTGCAGCCCAGAAAGCCAACTGCATCTGGGCTGCATCAAAAGAACCATGACCAACAGGTTGAGGGAGGTGATTCTCCCACTCTGCTCTCATGAGACGCCACCTGCAGTGCTGCCTCCAGGTCTGGAGTCCTCAGCACAGGAAGGACACGGACCTGTTGGAGCAAGCCCAGAAGAAGGCCACAAAGATGATCAGAGGACTGGAGCACCTCCCATATGAGGACAGGCTGAGAGAAGTGGGGTTGTTCAGCCTGGAGAAGAGCAGGCG
>NW_010128627.1:0-4637 GCF_000699245.1 Pterocles gutturalis | reverse complement strand
TGGATGAGGCTTTGAGCAACCTGGTCTAGTGGAAGGTGTCCCTGCCCATGGCAGAGGGGTTGGAACTCGATGATCTTTAAAGTCCCTTCCAACACAAACCATTCTGTGATTCTATGATAGTATTTAGCAGGATAAAATATTAAAGTATTTGGAACTTTTATGTGCATTGCTGTAAATCAGGTTTCACAATTACTAAATTCTGTGGAAACAATTTAAGGAGAAAAATGCTTTGTATGAATTCATTCAGAGACGTGAAAGATAGTCTCAGCTGTTTTTGCTAGTGGTACATATGTAAATGTTTCCTCTTTCAAATGATTTATTTTTCCAGAAGCTGGTGAACAAAGAGAAACTTTCAAAACAAGTGCATTAAAAATGTGATACTCTGCTAGTAAAGTCTAAAGAAATAAAAATCTACTTCAGAGAGATTCAGTAGACTGCCTGCATATTCTAATGACAGCTGTGTGAATTACAGATAGAACACAAGCAATGTAGCAGGGCCACACAGCACCTTGCAATCTAGAATTTGACAACATTTTGCAGTTTCCCGTGTGAGTCACCACTCCGTTGATGTTTCCCATTTATTGTTTACATAGGTTTGGGCTTTGGAACATCCATGCAAAACAGCACATTCGAGCTTTAAATCAGGCACATATAATGAGAAATCTCAAATCATTCCAAGCAATTCATTTGATATTTTATAAGGAAAATACAACGTGAGTTGTGTATTTAAATTTGCAAGAAGATTAGGAAGGACTGCAAGAGCAGCCACCCATACATTACCAGTGATAAAACAGAGATAAACTGAAAAACTGTGAGATTGCATATCTAAAGTCTGTGACAGCTGTACTCATACCTAACGTGTAGGTTTCATTCATTAAATATATGTAAGATATTAATATGTTAATCTTGTGCCTCTGTCAGTCTGCAAACAGGATAAGAAGAGTAGAAAACTGAATTTAAAAGTGTGTAGGTGTTTCTGTAAAAGGAAATTTGTCAGTAGTGTGAAATCTGAATTTCTAGCTTGTTTTATTTTAATTTTGTGATGCCTGGGCCCTAAGTATCAAAAGAGGGGATTTTCCTCACTTACCCAAGCCAGGCAGAGCCATACATTATGGCGAACACTGAGACTTCCAAGGTAGCAGTCAAAATGCCACTGGAGAAGAAATAGAAAGAACGTCAAGAAATTCCGTTGTGAGCTCTTTACCCCACATAATATGATTGGTCTTCCTTTTTCTGCCTGAAGCTGTGCAATTTCCAGTGACACTGCAACATGGCTCCACAATCGGTTGCTAAAGAGCAATACATTCCCTACTTACAGTATCAAAGCATTAATCAGGAAATTGGAGCAGCCTGGGTTTTGGGTTGTTATTTTGGGTTGTTTTTTTTTTTTTCTTGAGAGGTCTTTTTTTTTTTTTTTAATTTTTTTTTTTTTTTAATTTAACCATTGCTAAATATATCCAGAGTGCTCTGAAAATCTGGAAAAGGAAATGAAAATCTTGAGCAAATGTGTCCACAGTGATTTCAGCACTTGATTGTGGATTTCATCCTGATGGTGTTGATTTTAGGGACTACTACATCAAAGCATGAATGGTTAGCTGCAAGCTCGTGTTTACTACTTCACACAACACACTTGTTTCCCCGAAAGCCAATTCTGATTCAAATCAATTTAATTAAGTAACAAAGCTGGTTGTCATGGTAACAACGCTACTAATTTGTCACGGCAAATACTCCGTGAGATTGACCAGTTGCTAAGCGACAGCCAATAGGCTTGAAGACAGAAGATGACAAATTCTATCTGGTGCAGATGTTGTGATCGAGTCTTGAATTAGGCCTCTGTTCAGAGTAGATTCCCAAGAGAGCATCACCTGGATAGCTTAATAGCAACACAGGGAGTAGCATGCCACAACAAATTACACTGTTTTGCACTTTTAAAAATGTGTTTGAGGGACAATCTAGTAAAATAAGTTAATTTGATGCTCCCTGTCATCTTTTTATTTTCCTGTTACAGAATATATCGACATGATTCAATCCCACTGTACTTGGCTTTGTGTATGCATATTTATATCTCTGAAAGTCTTTTATCCACCTTTGTACCTATGGTACGTAAAATCTAGGCATGCAAGCACAAAACAAGTGGATTATGGCTAAATTACCTCAACAAAATCTGTTTGGAGTAATGTGTATAATCCACTCACAACAATGGAGAACAATTTATTTTTGGTTTATTATTTTTTCTCTCAGGATAACCTCCAACTTCACAGTTTAAACTTGATTTACTTTTATTTATGAGAATAGATCCATTATTCCTCTCATGGAAAGTAGTACAAATATTTCAGGCTGTTGGTATATTCCTACCTGTGCCTGCTTTTGATCTGCACAGAAATCAATCTAAGTATAAACTAATGTCATTTTGTTAATGCATGACTCTTAATTTAATTTTACTAGCTAAAATCCTGAAATCATTGTCTGTCTTCCAACTAAAAACCCCACTTTAACTTGCAAATAATTAAAGTATTCTGTTTGCTTCTGCGTTTAGGCCTAATTCTAAAACCTACTTGTTAACCTTTATTCTTTTTGTGTAAAATTAACCAAATTGGAAACTGATAATGAAGAATACATAAATTTGTGAGAGTAAGACTAGAGACATTTAGAGAAATTTTGATGGATTTACAGTTCACTGGAACATATTGCTAACAAAACAAAAATGCTTTGTGAAATGGGATTGATATTTCCAGGATTTCATTTGCAAAAGGTAAAGGAAAATTCCTGACAGTTTTGAAATGTCTGGGTTTTACACTATTTTAGACATTTCATTTTTTTTCATGGAAATTGACTTTTAAATTATAAATAATTAGTCAAATTATAATCATAACAGAATGACAAGTGCTCTAATATAACAAAGACTCAAACATTGAAATCAAAACAAATCCTTCTAATTTTCTGAAGCAAGATATCTGAATGACCCAAAGTTCCTCTCTTTGCTCTTCCATCATTTTCTTTTCTGTGAAATCACTCCTTCTGGCAGACAAATTTTAAAATTCTCAAAAAGCCTTTATACCACAGATATTCCAGCCTCTGCACATTTTTAATATGGATAGTACATTAGTTTCTTACTAGATTCATTACAACTAATGGATTGCTGACAGGAAGATCCAGACAAGAATCTAATATTATGCTCTACAATATTCACTTGAATATATACAGCAATGATTTGGCAGTTTAAATAAAATGTTATCTAGAACCAAAACAGGGTTTTGTTTGTTTTATTTGTTTCACTGCAAATGCAGTCATTGCAATAGAAATTAAATAAAACCAGAATCTTTCCTTGTATCGTAAGAGGGTTAAAATTAACCAAATGAACAGTGCAATCAAATTTTGGTTCTATAGAATGAAAATCAGCCTTTTTTAGTCAGATTTTCAGTGCCAATGTATAAATAGAGGGTGAATTGTGCCCATCAAGTTTGGTTAAAAGGGAATTATTCTGCAGAAGAATAGCCAGAGTAATTCACATAAATCAACAGAAAATATAAAAGCAACAGCAACATGTAACTTAAATGTTGTCCTTTCACGTTTTCAAACCACTCGTTAGACCGGTATTTTTTATATTGTATTATATTGGGTGTCTGTTTCATGGTTTTGGCAGTAGGGGCACTGTAGGGGTGTCCTCTGTGCGCAAAGGCGGTGGAGGAAAGGTGTTTTAATGGTTGTCTTTTTTTTCTCAAACAAATACCTAAATCTATTTTAATTGAAAAAAAAAAATCCCAATGTAAAGTCTGTTTTGCCAGTGAAAGTAATTAGTAAGCAATCTCACTGCCTTCATCTCAGCTCACAAAGTTTTGCATCTCATTTTCTCCCCCTCTCCTGCTAAGCAGAGAGAGTGACTGAGGGGCTGGGTGGGAGCCTGTCTGTTTGCCAAGGCTAACCCACCAGGTATGTGCAACGCAGCCACTGAAAAAAGCCCCAGGTAGCAAGTGCATAGACAAATGGAGCCAAGGCTTCACGCTCAACTGTAGTATGTTCCTGTTTTCAGAATACACTAACTATTTTAACACAAGAAAAGTAGGGGACAACATGCATTTTCCTCTCCTTTGAAAACTGCACATAAAATCCTAATGTCCTACCAGGAGAAAGAAGAAAACAACCAAAAAATCTTTGAAATACAGCAGGTAAGTAGCAACACTTTGTACAAGAATGCTCAGAAGGTCTTGTGTACATTTTGTTTTGGCCCTGAAACTGGCCTTTAGGTACCTTTTGAGTGCCTTCAGTGCCTGATTTGGGCATCTCAATTTATGCAATTGTTTTTGTTTATGAAACTCATAGGTAGTTAGGTATTTTTAATTTTCTTTTGATGAAGCTGACAATTCAGAGATAATTTAAACTCAGCAGTGGAGGAAACAGTTATGACCCTATCTGCTTCTTGCATCAGGCCTGCTGGTAAGACAGAACAGATCTTTTCAAAGCTTTTCATTTTGAGTTAAACACCAAGAGCTGGAGAAGCCGTGAGGTTCTTAAATTATTCCACTGGTTAATCGTCAGTTCCTTACTCCATCTGGCCACAGATCTGAGGACTGATATTTGACTTCTTAACTTCCTGATCATATGTTTTGCCACCTGTGGTGGGTTAGCCCTTGGCTCGG
>NW_010128626.1:0-23277 GCF_000699245.1 Pterocles gutturalis | reverse complement strand
CTCCTCTCCTCTCCTCTCCTCTTTTCTCTTCTTTCTCTTCTCTTCTCAAGAAAATAATTGGAGACCCAGGTACAATAGGTTCTCTTACTGGTGAAAGCAAGCTCTTCAGATGAAACACAGTTCTGAAGACAAGATGGACTCTGAATTATTCTCAGAAGAAAGCTTAAAACATGCAATTTCCAGCTATTTCCAGCTTAGAGAAAATTCCAGGGTCTTTTTCAGCTCACCAGATGAAAATCTGCAAGTCCTGACAGTGTAACTTCAGATTTCCTTGAGTGCTATACTGCAAGAACAACCAACAGGTAGGCCACCAATGGACTAACAGAAAACAAATTGCAAGCTCTTTTCTTCCCTAGTGTGCATAAATTACTGATGGGCTAGTCTAACATCTAAGAGAGGTTGCTTGGCTGTTATCTAGTGGTAGATGTTAGGACTCTGGGTGCAACAACTACCCTGCTCAGTCTGCACCAGGCAGTGATTTTTTGCAGTGCTCCTGTTCCCCTCAGGGCATCCCTCGGGTGTACTAAGTGTCCTGATGAGAGATTGAACCAAATTTCAGCACAAGGTCATCTAAGTGATTGATTATGAGTGACATTTAGTGTTTATTAGCAGTCAAGCCTTTTCAGGAACCATACTAAGTGTAAAACAAGCGCTCTTTCTCCCTTGTTCTCTGTCAGTATGTACACACACATGTGCACACACACACGCAAAGAAAAAGCTCGAATTAATTTCAGGACTGCCCAGATGTTACTGAGTGTGCTGGAAGGCAGCTTCAATGCAAAACTGATACCATGAATGTTACTACATTTGAATGCTGCCATCACTAGAGAACTGCTCTGACCTGGTAATTCAGGAATGGGAACTAAGCCATTTTAGCGAGCTTGTTATCAAGACACCACATATTCATAGTAGGCTAACTAATCAGTATCTTATAAAAAACAAGGACTAGAAATTTGCCACATGACTTAGTGGTACCTGGGAGTCCCTGACAATATTTTTGAGCCACACGGAGCAATTCTGTCAAAAGGCATCAAGAGTGGAAAGATGCAAGCAGGAGCAAGTAGGAGGGAAAAAAACCCCAGAACCCGACCCTTTGGTTATGCTGTGCTCCTTTCACCTTTCTTTCTGTGCATGCAGAAAGCAGCTGATCCAATACCTTCTGCAAATAGATACAAATTCATGCAGAAGAGCTGGGAACATCTTGTACACAGATGTGAGTCAGTACTTGGCAGGTGGCTAACTGGAGTCAGATTTCCCAGACAATAATTACATTTTCAAAAAAAGAATTAAAGAGACAAGAGAAGGAGGACAAATTCCCACCAGTCAAGAGTATGAGCTCTGAATTGAAATTCCCTTTTCTTTCCACATCATTGATTCTACATCACTTCAGATGTTGCCTGCATAGAACATCCAACAAAGTGATAATGAATCTTTTTCTAAATGGGTGCAGGATAGACTTGAACAATGGTTTCTGTCCTCCAAGCTTCCCAGACAGTTCTCATCTGAAAGCTGTACAGGCATAATAAAAATGCAGTATGGTGTCCAAACACGACCTGTGAAAAAGTCACAAGAAGACCCCCATTATCAGTATATGTAGCCAAGGAGAATGGCATATTGTACACTATTTGTTTTATTGTTGTCTGTGGGCCAGAAAAAACATTTCCATAGCAAGACATCAAATGCACCTTGAGGACTATGAACTCAGGAAAGTCTGCTGCTCCTATGGCAAGCAGCATTCAGCTTCCTCTCAGCCCTGTGGGACTGTGTCTGAAGCTTGCAGTGCATTTTCTAATTTCATCATGAACGGCCAGATGTGGCCAGAACCACACAGCTGTTGGTGGGTTATCAATCTGTACATTGTAATTTGACTTCTAATTGCTGCTGATTTCAAATTTTGCTTATTCTCTGATAATCAGTCTTTTTACAGATGTTTGAAAACTGTTTTTTCAAAAACAATACACAACAAAATGTTTGACTTTAGTAGCAAATCTGTCTGTCTTTCTGTCTGCCTGTGTACCTACCTGCCTACTTACCCGTCTGTCTATATATGTAGATTGCTAGCTATGGAAAAGTGGAATGTCAAGAGTCAAAATAAATCAGTTTTGGGCACAGCAGCATAGTTGAATCTTTGTGTTCAAATTTTCTGAGGGAAGGGCACGCTCCTGTGTTGACCTCTGGCTCCAGTAATGAAGGAGATGTCTGCTGCAAGTGAGGAGGCTGTGGTATGCCCTCGAAGATACAGTTTAACCAGAGAGCTATGCCTAAAGAGGGACATAGGAACATAAAGCCCACCAACTATAACATTTTCCCTAACCATGTCAGGGCCGTTGGAAGTCGATGATCTTTAAGGTTCTTTACAACCCTAACCATTCTATGATTCTATGATTCTATGTTTAAGGTATTATGATACTATTTCTGTTTCCTGTGAGGGCTGAAATATTCTAATATTTTAATATTTTTTGTTAATTTGTTACCAAGTTTTCTGTGTAAAGTCTTTGCTACCTTTATTCCTCTTTAACCTCACTTCTCAAGGCAGCTCTAGATGTTTTCTTTGTTTTTTTGTTTAATGCAGGATAGGGGTAGGCTATGGAAAACTGTGATCCCTATGGATTTGGATCTTCTCAGAAATTACATCTGAGACAGTGTGAGCCACAGGAACAGTGTTAGGCTGTATCTTTTCACAGGGTTTTTTAAGCTGCAAGCTGCAGTTTGTCCAGGATGTTATAATATTTGCTGTAATAATGTCCTTTAGCATGCACACAGTAGTCCAAAGAAAGCTGAGTGAGTAGGAACCACATCTCCGTAAGAGTCAGATACCACCACAAAACCAGTGGCGTGTGATACTTTTCAAGTCACAGCAGTGCCCTGCCTTGAGACAGGAAAGTAGCGCAGAACAGGGCATATTTTTTATTCATTTTAACAGGAGGGAGAGGGATTTACTGAGAGACAAAGTGCAGAAACTAGCAGATAGATTGTATATAAAAAAAACTTCACAAAAGTAATTTGCTGGGAAAAGTGAGATCAAATATTGCCAGAGATAATTAATCTGTTATGACATTTGAAGACTAAAACAAAGGAATTTTTTTATATCTTCAGCTTCCTTTTCCTAAGCAAATTCCTGGGGATACTTATGGCACACAGCATTACATCTTCCAGTTGTTTCCCATGAAAGCTTCCAGGTTACCTTGGCAGTAGGCATCGCTGTCAATTCAGTCCTTACTATAGCTGATGGGAAATATTCTGGTTGACCAAAATGCAGCTCGATTGAGCTCTGAGGGATTTGACTTTCTGAGGCTCACTGGGATGCAGAAGTTCCTAAGCATACATTTGTCTTTGGAACCATCATGTGCATGACAGGTATCATAAGAAACAAGTGTGGGCTGATAACGCCATCCTAGGCTGCACCTAGGATGCACCCTTTGGCATATGGTGCTCAGGACTCCTCCTGTTGCTGTGAGGAGACCTTCCAGGCAAGTCCATTCTGCCCAGGGAAAGGACACTCAGGATCTGCTGATAGCCTGTAGAAAGCTTCCAAATACTGGATGTATTTAGCAGAAAACTCTCACACTTTCTCAGTACCAGTTCATATGGCTGAGCTGAAGTCCAGTATCGTGGGCTGGCAGTGAGGGTCTGGCCCCTCTTGTTGCTTGCTTGCTTTTGGCCTTTCTGAAGATGCAAGCTATTCAAAGGCAACATGTACTCTGTGGCCTGAAATTGTATCTCTGTCACTGGGCCCCAGATGAAAAAGAGATGATATAAAAAGTGTGTTATAAAAAGAACTAAATATTGATCTGTTCCTGTGGTGAATGGGTGCGAATGGGCTCAAAGTGCTGTGCTGTTAACATTTGTGGATCTCTGAGTAGAGATCACTGTTTATAAAAACAAACAAATAAACAAGGAGATAAATAAAATATTTTCAATTTTAGTAATTGCTGATCTTCAGAAGTCTGGGTGCCAGCTAGTTCTAAATCAGAGGTGCAGTGTCCAGTTCTGCTTTTAAGCAATATCTTATACTTTGAAGGGCACTTATGATAGGGTTTATCCTGCCTTACTTAGTCAAGAAGTTACTTAATCTAATAGTACATTTGCCCAATCTGTGGGATATCTGCTTTCAGGTGTTCTTGAAGAATTTTTTAATCATCTGGCTTTTGGAGAACTTGTTTTCCACAGCTTCTGGTAAAGAAGAAACCTTATGCAATGAGGAATCCAGCACTCACTGGGCCAGGAAGAGAGGGAGAGGGAGCATGATGCTTAAGGGCTAGCAGGCTGCAGGGCAGTTTCTATGTTTTACCCAAAGTTTGCCCAAGGTGACTCACCCTTCTTTGGGCATCGGCCAAAAACTTGAGGAAAGCAGGTACCAAGGCTCAGTCTGTCCCATCTGACTGGCTTTAGGCAGCTGCAAGCAATGAAGTGCAGCTGGTTTAGTTTTCACATCCCAGGTGCTCAGCACTGCTGAGGTGTAGTACAAAGGAAACTGGAGATTTAAGCTTTTGGGCACAGCCAGAAAAATTGTATGTTGCGATACCTATCCTTTGAGAACTTAGTTCTGGTTTTGGATCTAATATCCAGTCCGATTCATATACACTGTGCATGTGTGTGTCTTAGTCTGCACCTGTGTCTATTCTTATCCACAACCTTGCCACTCTTGCTCCCTTACAGGATTATTTTTATTTTGACTTATGACCTTTAGCAAGGAAGTATGTTTGGCTGGGTTGAGTTCTGTATCAAAACACATTTTACTTTTGGAACAAAAATAACAGAAGAAAATCTGTAATTCTCTCTAATGTCTCTTCCCCTTAAGTGGTCACTTGAGGGCTAAAAGGTCCACTGGTACCAAATGGAGTTTTGTTAATGGGGCACTGACATGGAATAAACACTTCTGCATAGCGTTCATGTACTTCAGACCACTCCTCATTGGTCCTGTTTATTCTAAATTGATCATAAAGGGCCTAATCTGGCCCACATTTAGGGATGCAACAAGACTTTTTACAGCATTGGTAAAATGATAAAAACACTTCATGGAAAAAATGTTAAGCTCCTGAAGAAAGTGATAGCTGATGTCATAAGTATCATTCTTTCCACATCCTTCTTACAGCATTGTGGAGTGGGGATCTTCTACTGAAATAGTTGCCAGCATTTCCAGTTTCACACTGCTTTTCAAGGGGTTATGACCTTCCTACCAGTAGCTTGAGCAGAAGGTTGTCATGGAAGTGTTTTTTCCTATCTTGGAAGAGTGACATTGGATTTAAATTGCAAACTAAAGTAACTGTTAATGTTTGTTAGATACTTTTCTGAGATATCATTGATGTATTAAAACTACATTTGGCAGCAGTTAGCAAAATCTTCACTTTCAAAAGAAGGAAGCATAGACTGGATAGACAAGTAATGAGCAGTGTTATTTTTTCACCCCTTTAACCATTCTAAGAAATCAGTTTTTAGCAGCAATGTGTTGTGTCAATACCAAAAAGGGACTTGAGTACTATGTAAATAGTTGTGTCCACAGTACCTCTTTCAAAAGACCTAGCACTCTCTATTCCAACCTACTTTCTGTTGAATGAAGGGCTCTCAGCCTCTCCTGGGATCACACATAAAGCTGAGTTAATCACACACCCACAAAGCCATGCTGCTGCACGGCTCCTACAGCACTGTTCTGACAACTGTCCTAAGTGTGTCTGTCGTCCTCTGTGGTCCCTGCATTCCCATCTAGTCTTCTGTCAGTGCTGCTCTTTAATTCAAATCTTCTCTTTTTTTTTTTTTTTTTTTTTGTTTTGTTCGGTTTGTTGGTTTTGTCCTGCATTGTATTTGTAAAAAATGGAAAAATACTCCCTCTACATTGTCTTGCCAAACCAACCAAGCTTACCTCCTGTGTAAATTTTTTAGCACTTCTGATCTTTTGAGAAGTATTCTTGTACTTAATCTTCACTTGGGTATAGGTCACTATACCTATGTAAGTGGATGCACGTGTGTACAATGAACTTTTACATGTGCACACTGCAAAAAGATGGGTTAATGAAATTTCTGCTGCCCTTAGCTTTATCACATTAGCCTTGGAGATATTTTCAAATGGTATGATAAGAATCTGTGGTGAAATTTATCATCTCTCAGCTTGAAAACACTATTTCTAGTGTTATCCTTTTCCTATCACTGCTTCAGGACCTCAGCTCCTGTGACCAGAATTCATATTCATCTAATGTAACCATTGCCACTTGAAAGCTGAATTCTAGTCCATGCTAGCTCTAGCTGTCTAGCATACGGCTCTAATTGATGTAAGGCAATTCAGCTCACTGATCTTAAGGTGGAAAACTTGTCTCTTGACATAACAGTTTTTCTCTTTTAACTACAGAAGAAACCAGAGGAATTGAGTTGACCAGATGTCATAACTTTGAGATGGTTATGTGAGATGAGTCCTACTCCAGATCTGGATAATACTTGGCTATTAGAGATTAAATGATGCAAAATGGTTTGAAGGAAGAGACAATACTACATGTCACCGGTTCCATTTATAAGAAAGAGAGGGCACACCTAAAGCTGCCGATACTGCACAATATATTAGCAATAAAGTGCTCTCTGTGCTAAAAAAGGTGAGGAGCAAAGAGCCGCCTGAAAAACTGAGTGGAGAGTTGAACAGAGAAATACAAGAGTTATTAGTGGTTCAAATTTGTTTATCAAGACTTTAAAAATTACATTATCCAGAGATATATAGGAAAGATTGCAATTTTGGCCTAAAGAAAGAGAAAATGTTAGTCTTCTTTCAATGTTATAACACTGTTCAAAGTTCATGATCTACCAGGATTTCCTAACCTTATCAGGAGAACCTGAAAGAAAATGTCTGAGACTGGGTGTCACCAGACAAAAGGAAACAAACAGGAGCTAGCATAACTATGAAATTCAGCATGTGAAAAGATACTAGGCAGACAGTCAAAATTACAAGAACAAATACACAAGAGGGCAGAACTCTTACTGCCAACAACTACAGCAGTATTACATATCACTCGTGTTCTCACTTATGCTAACATTATGCTAGTACACTTGATCTTTCTGGAACTAGTCCTGATTTTCAGCGAGGTGAAATCAAGAAGAAAGCATCCCATATGTGCCTCTTGCTTTTACTTCTCCTCAGAACTAAGAGCTGAGGAAAGTGGAAACTTCTTGTGACTGTTGATATTATACCCTATGGAAGGCTGGGCTGAGAAGCAGGAGTTGAATATCTTTGTATCTTTTCTGTTACACAAGAAATTATTTTTGAATGCAATCAAAATATTGACCCTGGATCCTATTGCACTTAACAGTGGTGTTAAGAGTTCTCTGCAAGCCAGCTGAATAAAAATAATGAAACACTAGTGAAAGTTCAAAGCCAGGCCTCTTGCTTCTGATAGGAAAATCCATCAGATTCTCCAAATCTTGGCTTTGTCTGGTTCTGACTTTGATGAGTTAATGTTATTCAATATATTTTAAAATACTTCGAACAAATAGTGCATTTTCAAACACCAATTAGTTTCTCATGTGAAGTAATTAAAAAGTATTAGAATAAAGATTTCTGAATGTAGGGTTTTGTTTTTTTTTTACTTTTTCGTGTGTTTGTTTCAGTGCTGCTGAATAGCTCAGCTCTGCACCTGGCTACTACAGTCATTACCATTGCTGTTACAACTACAGCTATGCAATGGAGAAACATCTTGAGAAAAGGCAACTGCCTCACTCAACATAAAGAAGAAATCTTAACACTTGAAGGCCTTTTTATGGAAAGTCTAGTACGAGCAATACCACCCTCCCAGTATTAGTAGGCCTTTCCAGTTGCGATGTAAGATAGACATAGGGAAAAAATGTCAGCAGTCCAGGGAGGTTGTTTTCCTTCCTTCTGAGAACTAGGCCAAAAGCCCAACTGGGCTATTTGCTGGAATCCTGAACCATTATTATTCTCCGAGTCTCATTAAAACAAAAGAAAACAAAACAAAAACCCTGCCTTTGTTTCAGGTCATTCCAGAACATTTGCCCTCCTCTGTTATGTATCCAGGCAGGAAATGTTTTTCTTCTTTTAGAATGAGCAATGCAAGGATATTGTGGAGAATGCATGTAGGGCAATATGCTATCAGCACCCTCCAGTTGTTTATCATGGCCATTTTCAGCCCAAACAGGGACACTAAGTTCTCTTGGATTCTCACTGTGCTGGCAAAGTCGTCTGTGTGTGACAACAAAAAAACCAACAACCACTTCCTGATAAGTTTCAGAGGGTTACTTTTCTCAGCCTTATCTCACAGTTTCATTCCACTGCTGAAAGAAATTCAGTTTTACAGCAGACTTGCCTCTTTACTGTATATTAGTCAGTGATAACTGTACAGTTTTGCCTTCTCACATGCTTTGCTTCTCTCTGGAGGAGACAATCATAGAATCATGGAATCACAGAATAAAGAGGACTTACTCTCCTTTGCTCTGTGAATGGATATGGCCTATGTCTTAGGTCACTTCAAAACAACAGGCCCCCAACTGCTGTTGTGGTTAGGGGCCTTTTCTATAAAAGCGCATTGTTTTGCTGGAGGCAAAGGGTTATGGCATGCCAGAGATGCACAGGAATGTGAGGCTACTTCATAAGTACAATTTCCAATCTCAGCATCTCTCCACAGCAATATTATGTTATGACATTAACATGGATTTTTTTAATGCAGAAAGCTTTACCTTCTGAAGGCCAGCCATGGTGCCACTTAGGCAAGGAGTGTTTCTCTCTCAGTTGGGTCATGAGACCAACAGCATAGCAAGGGGAAGCCTCGACTTTGCACACAGAAAAAGGAGAGAGAACTGACAGCAGTGGAAAAGTCCTCACACTTCCTCAGTCCTTTTTCTAGAGAAAGCAATTTTCAGGGTATTCAAGGCTCAGTGGTGTTGGCTGCTTGGTTATTTTATCCCCCAGCTTGTGACAGTTCTCCTCTATACGTATTTAGCATATGTCCACAACAAACAGCATTTTTAATTGCACCCTGAACAGAAAGCAAAGCTCGTTTTCCAACTGTGGGTGCCAGCTGGAGAGTACAGGGCTTGTTTTCTTTCTAAAACATAGACTTTCATTTTTGCCTTAGCAACTACCTCCCACTTCCTCTCCAAATACGTGTTTGTTGCTTGGTAATAATCACTCTGGTAATATTACTAATAAGAGGAAAAAGGCAGGAGGATGGTCAGGATGATAGCCACAAATTTAGGAAACCTAAATTAAAATCTCTGTCATGGACTTCCTGCATTGTCTTGCACAATGACTGAGTCACAGAGCCACACGGGCTGCATTCTCCTTGATTTCTGTGCTTCAGTTTCACATCTGTCAAATGTGAAGCATAGGATTTCTATTGCATGCATTTGTGTAAATTCAAATTGTGGAGTTTCTAGCTATTTGCTGCAATGGGGGCCACATTGCTTTTTAAGCTAAGACTTCTGAAAGGGATCATTAAGATACATGGCAAGAGGACTTGCGTTTGCTTGCTTGTTACCATGAGGAAGCTCAGTCTGAGCACAAGAATAAGTGCTGTAAAGTTACAAAAGAGGATTTCTTTATCACTAACAGATGAACAAATCCATGCAACCTTGTTGGGAGAAACTGCTTCTCTCTCCTTAACTTTAACCGAAGAATAAGTGTAAAAGAATTGTTGAAATAATAAATTCTTCTGAAAAATTAGGGTTTCCTGTTGAGTAATCCAAGGCTTTATTTTTTTTTTCTCAGGAAGCAGAGAGCTGCAGCCTCTTAAAAAAGAAAAAAATCAATCCATTAGTTAGCACAGACTAATACAGTAACTGTTAACGGTTAGTATTCATTTCCTGACATGCCTCTGGGAGTGTATTTCTTGCCCCAAATAGTTCCCCAATGATAGTTTTCTGACTGTTTTTGATTGTTTTGTGGGATATACAGTCCACCGATATGAGGTATAACATAGAAATATAGGAGGATAAGAAGCAGTTAATTTCAGTTGATTATTTATTTTACTTTCTTCTCATCAAGTACCTATCCAAATCTATCAGCAAACCGATAAATATACATCCTAATCCTGGGAACACACGGGTAGGAATGGCCTCTAGTGAGAGTTAAGACAGTGGTCTTTTGCAAATAACAAAACAAGCCCAAGCACTGTGGTCATGAGGCTTTCTGAGTGAACCAGCACAAGCGTCAGTTTGCAATTATCTAACGTAAGTAAGTGCACTGCTGTTGTGGGAAAGTAGTCCCTGTGATCTGAGGACCGAAGGTAAGCGCTAGAGTGGCCAGCACCAATGTAGTGTGAGTAGCAGAACAGAACTGGCCCGAAGTTTCCCACAGCTTGACCCAAACTTGGCAACAACTACTGGCAGGAGAGGCAATATTTCAACAGGACAAGTTGTTCTTCAGTTGCTTGCCTTAAAAAATTAATGCTCGGTTTTGCTAGTGCAGTGCAATTATAAACTCTTCTGCAGCAGTGACAACTTTGGAGTGACAGCTGTTTCCTACCCACCAATGTCACCTGCAAAGTTTTTAATGAGCTGCTATGGTGAGAAAAGTTATGAGAACAGTTATTTTAATTATGCTTTTCTTCTCAAACCTTAATGTTGTTAATTTTAAGAAGTCACTAGAATGCTGGCATGAACAGGGGAAAATGCTTATGGGTTTTAATGAATGCAAATGTGGGGAGGAACCCATTTTCATCTTCTAAGAAACAGAAGGGATTAATCTAAAATGACATACTTAATTACTCCAATCAGGCCTTCTTCAGTGAGAGGCAATAAAAATAAGAACCTGTGGTTATTTCTATACTTATGAATAAAAATGTTGATGCCATTATCTAAGAAATATTTCAATGACAGTTTGAAACAAATGTCTCCAATACACTTTTAATGTAGATTTTAAAGGTTCATTATTCTTGGCTAATTGCATGCCAGTTGATCGTTAAAAACAGATTTGCTGAGGCTTAGGAAGCATGCATGCTTTACATTAAAGTTAATCTTCAATAAACATGTTTTTAACAATCAGTTGGCTTACTTTATATGTATAGCAGGGAATTCAAGTCACAGAATGTTCATAAGATGCTTACTTTAAAGTACTACTATCCTTTCCTTACTTATCCTGTACTGTCTTTATTTAAATGGAAAACTGAATGTTACGTAGACATAAGACACTTTTCTAATTTTGCTTTTGACAGATCTCCTCTTTGCAGAAGTTCATTTCTCATAGATTGCTCCAGCTTAATATTGATCATGCATAAATGAGATGTTGTCAGAAAAAAAAGTTTGTCAGAAAGAAAAAAGTGCACTTCTTTGGTTCATACAAAGAACAATTGCACGTGACTAGATCTGTATTTTCTGAAAGATGTAGTTCTGCACTGAGCCTAGTGACAATTGATTCAGGCCTAAAGGGTTCAGAATGGTCTCTCCAAAGACAGGAGACAGATTAAAATCTGTTTAGCGTCCAGTTGCAGAGAAAATTTCATAGTGCAGATGCAATCAAAGATTCACAAACATCTGCAGCAATTTAAATTGTTTGTGTAAAAACAGAAAGCCTTGTTCCAAATTCTCTTAAGGTCTGAAGACAAGATGAGGTTAAAAATCCAGGTCTCAATTTTGTAGCTCAGTTGATCTCCTCCATTATCTAAGGCATGGGTGAAAAGACTTTCAGGTAGAAATCCTGTAAAAACAGGTGATGTCATCTTAAAACTTGGCAAAACTTGCTATTCTAGCTTAATTTAATTTTCAGCTCTTGCCTTTATTTCAACAAAAAATTCAAATCAAATTAAGATTTGATAACATGAAGCACCAGGCAGACACAGACACTAAGGAGACCAACAAACCTTCCCTAATTCTGATTTCAGTCATTTTGTGAGATGGAGGATATGAGGTTTCCCTCTCATTCTGATACCAAGGTATCACCCATGCAGTGCTGGTTGTTTTTGTCCCAGTTCTTTGTACTTTTTCTGAAATGTTTATGTTGAGCTATATATTCAGCTGCATATTTATTATTTTAAATATATTTATATGTTGACACCTTCCAGCACAACTTGAAAAAGAAAGCATATGGTTATTCTTTCTGGCAACTGTAAGGCTTTAAGTCTCTTCTCTACACAGCTATGTCTCTAATCAGAGGAGATCATTGCTATATGGTATGTCAGAGATCATTGCTTGTCTTCTCTCAGCTCTTCTGTGCCTTCTACGCAATTATTTGATACGGAGGTAATTATTTTCATTTTCAGATCTTTTGGTAACATTAAATATACACGTCTTTGTGTGTATGTCCTCTTATCCCTGGAGGAAGAGAATGTGGTGTCCTTCTGCATGCTGTTCTGTTAAACACCTGTATGGAGGAGGAAAGGAGGCTACTTGCAGGGCTGCCAGGAGAGTTGGTCCAGCACTGTTCGGTGTAATCCAGCTGACTATATTGCCTGTAAAGGCTGTTAGCATATGGTGGGAAAATGCCTAAAGGTTAACTCTAGAGCAAAGCTTTCTGAGAGTCACAGATCTTAGTATGGAGAAACTGTAAAACCTGAAGCTTTTGCAGGGCCAGACAATAAAATCCTGGTTTCCTTTAGGGCAGCAAGCATTTTGCCAGTGATGCTACCAAGTCAGATCTGATCAGGTGAGGTGCAGGGGCCTTTACTTCCAGCAAATTTTTGGGTATCAATAGATCTAAAGAAAAGCATTTTATCTCTTTTGGGGGAAAATTCAGCTGAATTCGCAGATGAATGATCTGCAGGAGCTGGGGCTAGAAAAAGATTTACCTTTCTCCTAGAGTATTTGGAGTGATCTGTGGTTACGGTGCAGATCAAGAAAGCGACATAACATTGTTTGCCTGTAGGTACGCAGTTTGCCTGTCAGTTTTACTACCAGGCATCACAGACTTAGCCAACAGTAATCTTGCTTTGTCTTTCTTTCTTTCTTTCTCTTTCTTTTCCTCCCAGAATAGCTCAGACCTGAGCATCTCTAAACCACGGTTACATCACAGGGCTTTTTTCTATCCAAGCCTCTGGGCAAAAGAGCAGGTGCATCATAAGGTTGGGAATAAGCCTCTGGGCAAAATGCTAATGGTCAGGATGCTGGCCCACTTTACGCAGCTGGCAGGTGCATGCTTCCTCTGAGGATGCCCCTGCTACAGAGAAGGTTTGGGTTCCTGGAGTGTTGTGTGTGAGCAGCTGCTTGTAGGAAGTGGAGAAAGACCCTGCTTATAAGCAAGTTGTCCTATTAGTCTCTAATCTGAGACTGACTTTTTCTTTTCTGGTGGAAGCTGAGGCTGAGTGGCCCTTGGCTTCTTGCAAATAGACATTTGGTTATGAAGAGGACTCATGTGGTGATATTAATGACTGGTGATTAGTACAAGGAAATACCAGGCACATGGCCTGTTGTATAGGGGGTCATCAAGCCAGACATGGTAGCTGTATTTCAAGAAAATGCCTAATAGCTTGAAGGCTTTCTAATAGCATTAGAAGTTTTATGTTCTGGAGTAAGGCAATCAAATCTCATGCTTCGGGGCACATGCTGATCTCTGCAGGAACCAAGAAGGCATTTCCCCCCACTGGACTTTATGCAGTTGTCTGGGTTGTTTCCATATTTTCCCAGAGTGATGGTAAATGGAAGCTGTTGGAGACAGGACGCTGATCTTCCTGGAGTCACCCCCACATATCTGTGTCCCTGTGTATCTCTTTAAGGAGCTAAAGATTTCCAGTCCTATAAAAATGAATGCATTATGACAGAAAAGCTCTCTCAGAATGTCTTCAAAGCAAAACCCTGGGACAGCTTTCAGTCCTTATTAGGTAGGTGCAGTGCTCATTGAATTCACCCCCAGGAAAGAAAACAATACTTGGCAAGTTGCTTGTAGTGAGGAAAAAGGATTAATGCTTTATGTCAAGTACTTGTAAAATGGTGTGGCACTTGTACACAGTGTTTTTTCCCTTCTTAGATAGGATGCTACCGACCGCATCAAAGCAAAACAGAGTGTTCACAGCATCAAGTTTTTGTTCTCCAGCTCCTAATGCACTTCATGCCAGCCAGCTTCTCTGTATGCCCATCTGATAAAATCTGTGACCTGTTTTGGCTGCCTTGTGCTCCTCTTCTACTTTTAATTGTCTCTGAGGCTTTTTCGTTTCCTTTTTGTGTTTTCATTTTCATTCTCTTCTGCCCAGCTGGAGGAAATAATTTGTCAGTTGTTACTGTAATTTTTACTTTGATCTGGCTAATGTAAAATATTTTAATCCAGCACAGAATATGATGCTGCCACTTTGACATTACCAAATTGATTTATTTTCTCACAGGAACGTTACTATACACATATATATGTACTTAACTGTAGCATGGACAAAGGCAAATTGCTCCAGCAAGGCAACTTTCACCATCAGTTCAAGCCAAGAGTTCTTGCTTTTTTGTGCCTGGAATAAAATGTTTATGTATATTTTTCTCATTATGTCACAGTCAATGTTCTGGTTTGACACCACAGTCAGTATTTGTTCCTAGAGATATCCCATACTTATTGTCATTTTTTTTCACAGCCTTGCAAAAGGTGTGATGGTGCAGCTGAGGAAGAGTTTCAAAATGCTACATCTGAAACACTAGGGTCTAGAAAAGTAATTGTCTCCTCAGTCACTTTGTGAGTTTAATCACCAAAACTACTTGAGTTTGTGCAAAATGAAAGGTAGTCCTCTATCCGAGAGAAAGATGACAACGTAGAGAAATTAATCTGTCATTTCTTTTTTATTTACTAGTTAAAAGGGGAAAAAAAGTCCTCTGTCCAGTGGAAAATACAGAAGCAGTAAATGATTAGGTACAAATATAATGCAGACCACAACAGTGTTACCTTTGTCATTCCACATGGAAACAGCAGCACAAGGCAAAATAGTTCACAGAAAGTACTACCACCAGAGAAAAGCCTCCAGCTTTCATGCTTCTTGGGATTATCCTTTCTCCTTGAACACTGACTATTGCTGCGTGTTGGGATCTACCCAGACATGCTGGAGCACATAAGCTCTCAAAGCTCTGCAGCTTTGAGGAGAGGCAGCAAACAAGGGGTGAGGCAAGAAAACAAGGAGTGTGGCAAGAAAACAAGGAGTGTTAGCATGCTTCACAGAGTGCTCCCTTGTACCTATTTCTTGAAAGGGGGCGATGGGTGATTTAATTCTGCTTTACACGTCCTTCTGAAGTTTTTTCACTTTTAAAATATCATGATCTCCTTGCTCTTCCCTAGAGTTTGATGCAAATGTCAAACTTGCTAAGAAGTATGAAGGTCATGAGGACTATGGATTAAAAGAAGTGGTTTGGGAATGGAGAGTGATTGATCAGAAGTGGAAAAAGACTGAAGCTGTGATTTGTGATGCAAGAGGAAAAAATTAGGAGGACAGAGTTTTAAATGGCCTTGGAGAAAAGGACAAGAATTGTTACCCTCATGCAGGAAAAGAAGGAAATCCATTAGAGAGATAAAATAATATGATCAGAACTTTTTGTTAGTGCTTTTACTTTTAGTGAATCAGAATGCTGCAATACTGGGAATCAGTGGAAGCAGAGATTATGACAAGCACAGCTGCAGATATGCACAACTGCAAACAGCTTCTAGAGGATGTTTCATCTGCTCCACTGCTTCAGAAGACCACCATACACTCAGCACGAGAGACTAAAAGTGGTTTGTGATCATCAGTCAGTCAGTCAGACACAACTCTCTCGGGCAGAGTGAGAAAGGATGCACAGCCTGCAGATTTGTCAGTGGATTTGAAGGTAAGAGGAACAGAGTATCTGGGCAGGGAGAGGTGTATGCAGGAGGGAGATGTGAGAAGGTGAGTCTGTTCCACCTAGAGCGATTAAGGAACCAGCTTTGTTGATTTTACAACATCACTTACAAAGCACGAGCCAAATCCCTAATGAGCTTAACTTTAAAAATAAGAGAAAGCCTTTCTTGCCTCAGTACTTGTTATGTGATCAGAATGTGCTGTTCTCATTTCAAAAGCTTTTTATCTTAGAGTGAGTTTTCGCCAACTGGTCTGAGACGGAGCTCTGTTAAACAGCATGGCAAAAGAACAAGACCGCATGCCATTCAACTTTAATAAGTCATGGGAGAAGATATTGTTTAGCCTTGCAGAGTTTATACACTCAGATTTATAACTGTAAGTAATTAAAGGAAGCATGCTATAGGGCTTGCCTGTGCTCCAGCTCTTGCAAGGCCAGTGCCCTGCATCTGGCACGGCTTAAAGGTCTGTGCCCTTCTTGAAGTGGAAGGGACTGATTTAACTGCTAGGAAGGCAGGGGGCTCTGTGGGCAGGGGGGAGAGCTCATGGGGTCTCCAGGCTGGTTAGGGAAAAAGGAGAACATTGCTGAACTTTTCCCTTCTTGCAAAGCAGATTTTCTGGTCTGTTGCCATCACAGACACTTCAGTATTTTGGACCCTTATGCAAAGCTTTGGATCCCAAAGATCTGGGCTGAGGAGTGAGTGCACACTCAGAGCTACAGCAGACCTGAGGTCCCTTGCAGCCTTTGTGAGGCAGGTATGACCAGCAGCTGGGAGCAGGCTGGGTCGAGCTGCAAAGGTGGCAGATCCCCCTAGGGGCCTGGTTGAGTCATGAAATGCACCAGGTAGGATCCTGGAGTCCTAGTCCACATAGGCATTAAGGGCAAAAGGAGGGGCAGGACAGAGATTTTGTAGGCTAAGTCTAGGCACCTTAAAACCAGCAAAGCTTCTATGGCAGTGGTCTCAGAAATGTTTGCAGTGCTCTGTGCAGGGCTGCAGAGAGAAGCCAAAAGTCAGAGTTGTATTGTCCAGCAGAAAAGATGGTAGATGGGCAGTGATCAGGATGATAGGAATGGGGGATTCTTCTGTTATATGGGAAACATATACAGACATACGGGCTTTGTGTAGACATTAAAGAAACCAAACTTCTAGCACTTAAAATAAGAAGATTGAGAATGAGTTTTTAAACTGAAGAGCATTAAAAGAAGCTGGTGGGTATAGAAGGGCCCATGAGACAATTCTGTTCTGGATTCTGTATCCAAATAAGAGAAAGATCAGAGGATCGATAGCCACATACAAGATGGAAAACTCATTTAGGCTGCCAGGAACCAAATAAGCTGTGTGTGTGCTTGCAGAGGATTGCAACAAGTCTAACAAAGAAGATGAGAAAACTGGAGTACATAGCCCTTCATGAAAATATTGACACTGGGTATGCCAAGGCCTTGGTGGAAGAAAGATCACCACAGTACATAGTGGTACAAAATATACCTGAAAACATAGTGAACTCTTCTGGCACGGCAGTAATATTAGAGGTTAATGAGAACTTAACATAAAGATATATTAACAAATTAACAAATTAACTGCCTCAATGAGTAACACCAAGTTTGTACAGGCTGAAATTCCAAGCCTAAATAGGAAGAAAACTAAATCATCAAGTCACTATCTCCAGCTGTTTGATGAAGTAAGCAATGACTGCCATCCTAGGGAGATGGAAATGTGGTGCAGGTAAGAAGGTAAGGAAGTTTGAATAAAACAGGGAACAGCATTACACACTTGTTTGCCCACGCCTTGAATGCTGCATGCCACTCTCATCCTATGATCTGAAAAAGGGTGTATCACAAGTGGAAAGAGTTCAGAGAAGAGCAACAGAGATAGCTGGAGATACAGAATGCCTTCTGCACAACAAAAAATTAAGTAAACTAAGATTTTTCAGCCTGTGAAAGAGATGACTCAGGCTGATGTAGTAGAGGTCTGCAAACGTATGAGTCACACAGAAAGAATATGTAGTGGTAGATGTGATTTAAATATCTCTTCCAACAATAAAACTACAGGACATCAAATAATGCTAGTAAGAGACAGATTTGGGGGAAAAAGAAAAAGGTTATTAACACAATTGTAGTAGTCCAAGCTGACCTAAGTTCAGAGGGAGACTGGATGAGTTCAAGGAAATTTATTGAGAATTTCTAAACACACTGAAATAATATCTGCTTCAAGATGCCACTGAGATGGAAATATTAGGAGGCCATGACAGTATAATGGGGAAGCATCATGAATGCTTGCTTTATTTTTAGGATGTTCCCTCAGCATTTTCTTGAAGATGTACTGGAGATGATGTGGTCCTGTGGTCTGATCCTCTTATGTTATTGTGTGAGAGTAATTCTTTATCCAGATCAGTGGTGGCCAGAGGACTCCCAGACTGGGCCTGACATGTGCACCTCTTCATGGGGCTTAGGCCTGGGCTGCGTGCTCTCAAGACATAGAGTAAAGCTTTGAGAGTAAAGCTGGTATATGAAATCTCATACTCACTGCCTTCCCCATGATGTAGCAGTTGCCTCCTGTTAGTGCTTCTCTCTCCAGAGCCTGTCCATCCTGTGACCCAGGGGAGAAATGCAACTTCTTGAGGAAGGAGGAAATCCACCCTCTCCACTTCAGTGTAGAGTTTACAGGGGAACCCCACAAAGACTTGCCCTGGCACAGCTGGCAGGGCAGTTGGCCTCAACACCAGGGTGACGTTAACCAGCGGAAAGTGGAGAAAGGGAGAGGGAAAGGAAATTCTTAGCTGAGAGAAGGTAAGAGCAACTGCACCCTTCAGTGCCTTGATATAAATGTGACATTGTGCTCTAATCAGAGCAATGAAATAATCTGAACTGAAAAGCACACCTTTGTTTTATAGGTCATTTTTTACACCCCCATTATTTCATTCATCTTGGGCAGAAAGCAGCACACCCAAACCAGTTCAGTTGCCTCAACTGAGGGCATAACAAGGACATGGATAGGTGATGGTCACTTTTTGCTGCCTGACTGTCGTGAGTTGACTTGGCCAGATACCCACCGAGCCGCTCTATCACTCCCCTCCTCAGCTGGACAGGGGAGAGAATATACGACAAAAGGCTCGTGGATTGAGATAAAGACAGGGAGAGATCACTCAGCAATTGCTGTCACAGGCAAAACAGACTTGACTTGGAGAAAAAAATAATTTATTGCCAATCAAATCAGAGTAAGGTAATGAGAAATAAAACCAAATCTTAAAACACCTTCCCCCCACCCCTCCCTTCTTCCTGGGCTCAACTTTACTCCCAATTTCTCTACCTCCTCCCTGCCAGCAGCACAGGGGGACAGGGAATGAGGGTGTGGTCAGTTCATCACACGTTGTCTCTGCTGCTCCTTCCTCCCCACACTCCTCTCCTGCTCCAGCGTGGGATCCCTCTCATGGGAGACAGTCCTCCATGAACTTCTCCAACATGAGTCCTTCCCATGGGCTGCAGTTATTCACAGATTGCTCCATTGTGGGTCTTTTCCACAGCGTGCAGTCTTTCAGGAACAGACTGCTCCAGCATGGGACTCCAGCAGGGTTGCAAGTCCTGCCAGCAAACCTGCTCCAGCCTGGGCTCCTCTTTCCACGGGGCCACAGGTCCTGCCCAGAGCCTGCTCTGGTGTGGGCTTTCCACAGGGCCACAGCCTCCTTCAGCTGTATCCACCTGCTCTGGCATGGGGTCCTCCCCAGGCTGCAGGTGTATCTCTGCTCCCCCGTTACCTCCATGACTGCAGGGCACAGCTGCCTCACCATGGGCTGCACCACGGGCTGCAGGGGAACCTCTGCTCCAGCACCTGGAGCACCTCCTCCCGGCCTTCACTGACCTTGGTGTCTGCACAGTTGTTTCTCTCACATATTCTCACTTCTCTCTCTGCTGCTGTTTTCACAGCAGTTTTTTCCCCCTTCTTAACTGTGTTATCACAGGGGCGCTACCACTGTCACTGATGGGCTCGGCCTTGGCCAATGGTGGGTCCATCTTGGAGCTGGCTAGCATTGGTTCTGCCAGACAGGAGGGAAGCCTCTAGAAGCTTCTCACAGAAGCCACATCTGTAGCTCCCTACTACCAAAACCTTGCCACGCAAAGCCACGCACTGACGAAATATAATGTGGATCCACTCTCCAGGCAACAAAGGAGCCACAGGCTTTAGGGATGGAATTTTTCAGATTTCAGTTTTTTTCACTTAGCCAGCAAGGGTTAGGCACATGGGCCTGACTCTAAGAGATGATCCTTGCAAGAGGTTTTTAAGAAGCTTAATCACAACATAAATAATAAAGCAACAAACAGGGAGCAATGGGAATTTATAAGAATTTCTGCATTTTGTAGCCTAAATTCTAGTTACATTTCTCAGAAAAAAGCAAACTGATCAGCGAACAGAACAGAAGGACACACTGATGAGAGGTATGGTCACATACGACTCAATCGTTATATCCGCTGCATGGTGATTTAAGCCTTCTTGAAGGTTTGTGCTGTCTTTGTCACCCACAGTTTGAGCTCTCCATATGGTAACACGTGTAGCTATAGTCACCAGACCTGTGTACTCAACTGGGAATGAATATTCATTGCCAGACTTTTAAATTTTATCTTAAGGGGATAAAAGTAATAGTGAGAATATGTCAACCTAAGATGGCTTTTTTCAGTCATTCTGACCGTAAAAACCAGGGGCAGCATATGCTACGCACTTTTATACAGATTTTAGTAAATTCAGATATAAATACAAAAGGGCTCTGAATGTTCAAGAGCTGCTCTATAGCTGAATATATGTGCTAAAGCACAATGGAAAAAGTACTGACAAAAGTTCTAGGTGTCTAGAGCAGTTTAAATAGAGCAGACCAAGACTGCCTGGCTGCTGATGCACAGTCCTGCCAGACAGCTTGAGGGGTTCAGGTACAAGCAAAGCATTTGGGCTCAGAGCCACAGACCTTGATCTGACAGTATCAGAGGAGAGGATGATTTATTTGTGTTAAGTCCTGGATGTGGACATTTGCACAGTCATTTAAAGAGAGTAAATGACTGTCTTTAATGAGGCACGTTCATTTCCTTTGGCAAATTTGTGATAACAATTAAGAACTGTGGTAAAACTACTTAAAATTCAGGGGACTACTAAAGCAAAACACAGGCCTAAATTAAAAGTGGAGAATACAGCATCAAAAGAAAGAAAAGCTGTCAGTAGTTCAGAAGTAGAAAAAAGTCCCCACCAAAAAGGAAAAGCAGGTAGTGTCATAATGACAGAAAAAAAATATCTATTGAGTGTCAGCTATTCTTCTTCAGGAAAGAAATAAAATAACTGATGGGATGAAGGGAAGTATTAATACATAAAGTGATGAGTCATTTAGTCGAGGTAGTGGAGATGTTCTTATTAGTATATACATTGTTGAATCACTAAGCTGCTAGACTTCTGGCTGAGACCAGCGAGCATTGATTGTAACTGGCTTTGCCAGTCTGAGTAGAAGAAAGGCTAAGCTGTACTGTGGGTGCCCTTTGTCACAGACGATCCACCACCAGCAAGAGTTCATTCTTCTGGCTGGCATATCCTTCCCCAAGCACCACTGCCAGCTCTGTCTCTGTGCTCTGGGGAAGACAGGACTGATATGAGCAGATACACAACAAAAAGAAGAAAGCAAATATTGCTGCCTCCTTTGGGTCCATTAAAAGCTGTTCACAGTCTTGCTTCTTGCTTAGAGTCTTTCAGAAAGCCTCTTTACTCTCTTCTTATGGTGAGGATCCCAACACCTTAACCACAGTAACACGTTACAACACGAATAGCTTTAATGAAGGTAATGGAACCTTTAACACCCTACATAGGTAATTTAAACCAGCTTAGTGGCAGGAATAGTCTATGTCTATTCTAATAAACTCTTTCAGCCTGAAAAACAGACTTGCATGCAAAGTCCCCACTGGGAATGATCCTGGGAATGGTCAGACCCCAAACCATATCAAGTAGTTGTTTGGGAGTGCTGGCTGGCAGGGACTGAAAGTGTGTCTGAGAGCCCTCTGACAGGGAACTGTATAGACAATTGTATTCCAGTGCTTGGGACTGTTCCTTGGCACTGTTTAACCTACTAGCATAGACATCACCTCATTGTTTAAAGTGCTGGACTCCAGAGAGCTTCTCAGTTCCAGGATCTGGATATATGTCCCGTTGACTCTCAACCATGTTCTAAAGTGAGAGAAAGGTAATCTCATGCCTTGACTGCTCAGAGAAGGAGACTTGGATACACAAATGAGAAGGGTGACTACCCAGACAACTGTGGGACCAGAGTGCTGTGACACATATTTCATCGCTGGTCCACACCCACCCTAGTGTGATAATGTATTTCCTCATTTTATAAGTGTACCAGAATATGTGCCTAAAAAATCATGTTTGTGACAACAGGACTTAGTCTGCATCTATTTTGCTTCTGTCCCTTTTCTATGGAAAATGGCTACATTTGCCCTTGAATTCCTTACAGAGCACTATCTGGGCATGAATTGTTCTGTAATTAAACCAAAAAATTTCAGCTCACAGGAATAACTGAGTGCAATTTATCTGACAGGAATGATGTGTATGATCCATGTGGAAGCCTAGAAATACTTTATCAACATCAATACTTCATGTCAGAATAATTTCACAGCTTAAGTAGAGAGGCCCAGAATAAACTCCACAGTCTTCATGAAGTGCTGTGTATTACTAAGATCTTTGCTATATTATTTGCACTACACTTGATTAAAAATACCCTGTATGGACACAAATAAAATTGTATTGCTAATTGCACATTGGGAAAACACATGAGAGTTTTGAGACCAGCAACGTGACTACTGCTCAAGAGGAGAGCTGCAGAGTTCATCAGAATTGCTCAAATGATGGTAAGTGGTGCTTCATCTTCTCCTGTTGCATTCACGATGTGCTTCACACTGCTAGGGGCTTCAATGGCATTAAAAGAGGTCAGAAGGGGTTTTGAATCTCAGAACATCTGTCTGTCAAGACCCACTTCTGGGGTCATGACCCCACTTCCAATTAAACTGCCAAGCTTGTGCGTAAAAGTAAGGTTGTGACCCTCGTTTAGGATCTAGTGGCTTAAAATAAGCTCTGGGAAGAAGGAATAAAAAACATTTACAAAGCTGTGTATACTTGGAATGCATGTCAAGTGTAGGGTACTTTCCAAAAAGACAAGACTAGGGTAAGGTCATGCGAACGCGCTATGCATTGTATTTCTATTTAGGTCATTCTTTTTCTCCACAAAAGGGGAAGAGCAAACCATTGTCAAGACAGGGAGAATCATAGCAGCTGTACAGGTTCTGCACTTTTAGGTGATTTAGACTCCTGTCCTGTGTTTGAATTGTTGAAGTGCAGAAGTTACACCTAGAAGTAAATAGCAAGATTTTCCTTTGGAAACTGGGAGTTCACCTGTTGGAAATCAGGATGGAATGCATGCTATAGTGGCTGAGGGTATTAGTCAGTCACAGGATAACTATGAAACACTGACAGGACCAGTCCTGAAAAAGGCACAAATCATAAGATTTATCAGATATGATGTTTCTAATTGTCTTGGTGTCAGGACCACCACC
>NW_010128625.1:0-6450 GCF_000699245.1 Pterocles gutturalis | reverse complement strand
TGAAAGAGGACATCCACCAAGCCTTGCTCATGGTTCAGGGGTAACCCAGCCACTCACCCACCTGCCACTCACCCACCTGCCACTCCTCCAGACACCAGCGTTGCCACCACCGGGCACTGACAGCGACTAACTTTGGCCAGAGGTTTGAAGAGCAGCCCATCTCGAGCCATTGCATACAGGATCCGTGGCATGGGGAACATGGAGCCCAGGAGGCTGCAGAGAGTGGAGGAGATGGAGAAGAGGGCAGGAATCCAGGAGGTGCCACCCTGCCCTTTGCTTCTCCTTGGATGCCACAGGAGCTCCTGTTCATCCATATGGGATCTCAAGACCACACTGACAAGACCATCACCTCCCTCACCATCAGATGAAGGACAGGGTGGGGGAAGTGATGTCCACAGGTTACCGGGAGCCCCGTGCACACCAAGACACCCCAGCCTGCTCCTGCAGTCACGGTGCCACCAAACACCTGACCATTTCCTCCAGCTTTGGGCTGTAAGTGGCACAACAAGGGGTTTGGTTGCTCTTCTTGATCAGGAGGGGCCAGGCTGGGAGCAACAGGGATTGTGAGGAAGGGCTGAGTGATTTTGAGTAAGCAGGGCAGACACAAGGAGGGGTTGAAGATAGCTCCTGCATGTGTTACAGCTCCAGTGCAACCTTGCTCTGACCCACAGAGCTGCTGTTGGGGCCACCCCTCACCTGGTCGTCAGGGCACACAGTGACCCCACAGCCACAGCGTGCTTGGCACTGCTCCAGCCAACGTATTCGAAAGCTGCTGGGAGCGGGCTCATGGTGTCCAGGAGGTAGTAGGGCATCATCAGGGTGAGGGCAGCAGACACCCCAAAGTAGGCGAGGAAGCAGATGAGGAGGGAGAGGACAATGCCCGTGGGGATCGATCTCTGCGGGTCCCTCACTTCTTCCCCTGGGAAGGACAAACTCAGCTGTAAAAACAGATCCTCATTTAATACCCCGCATCCCCCCACAAGAGGACACACAGGCCTTCTAGCAAGGATCACTAGACCTCCTGGGTGGCAGGGTTATGACGACAGGGACCATCTCTGCTTCAGGATTAGCCCAGTCGTGCCATGTGGACCCTTATAGTTCCTCCTCTGAGCACGGAGGGCAGGAGAGAGCGGCTGCAGCACAGAGCCAGCAATGTGCCCATTCCCAGCCCTACACCAGTTTGTGTGGCTACAGGGACAATCACTGCCACAGCCCCAGAGCCTGCAGGGGAGGGTCCCACCAGCATCTCTCCCCCCTTCACTCACCCATGGTAGCGATACAGTCAAACCCAACAAAGGCATAGAAACAGGCAGAGGCTCCAGCCAAGGTCCCGGTGAAACCATAGGGCATGAAGCCTCCCACCCCAAAGGCACTGGTCACGTTGTCAGGCATGGACTGGTTCCTGGGAAGGGGAGGAAGAATCAGGCAGTGCAGAGGGGCCAGTGCCACGGGGTCCCAGGACAGGGCCATGCTGAACAGCCCATCCAACCTGCTCACTCCTCCTGCATCAACCCAGCAGGGCTTGGGACTCTGGCTCTTTGACACATTACCAACAGGGCAGAGAGAAATGGGAGAAAGCGGGATTTCCTGGGATAAAGCCTTAGGGGGATGACCCGGCTATCCCCATCACCCTCTGAAAGCAGCATGGGGAGGTGGGAGCCACTCATACCCAGCCTCGCGGGAAGCTGCCTGTGGCAGGTCATCCTCCCCCAGCCTCCAGTTGCTCAGGTCACCTTTGATGAAGCCGCTCACTGTGACGAAGAGCAGGACAAGCACATTGAGAGCTGTGAAAGCTTTGTTGACTGTGGTGGACTCCTTCACTCCAAAGGAAAGCAGCCCTGGGGATGAAAAGAGCAAAAACTGGACAAGCCCCTTGGGTGACACCAGGCCCAGGGTAGACATTACTGGGGAGAGTGGAAAAGGGGGACAGTGGTAGAGTCAGGAGGATCTGCAGATTTCCCCAGATTCCTCATTCCCTGCTTAGGGAAATGGCAAAGCCTCAGATGGGTCAGTACCATCCTGAAGAGCCCATGGTGGGGTGAGGAGCCCATCCAATATGATGGAGGCATCCTACCTGCCAGGAGGACCACCAGACCAGCAGCAAAGGCATCCGGGTGCTCTGCCAGCCCCACTGAGCTCGTGGCTGTGTGAGCACCCAAAAACCTCCCCATCTTCTTGCCAAGGAGCTGGTCAAAGGTAGCACTCCAGGCTCGGGCAACACTGGCAGTACCTGGGGAGAGGTGGTGGCTGCAGCAGCGATGGTGGCCCAAGGGGTCTGGGAATGACACAGCAAAGCCACCAACGCAAAGGTGGAGGGATCAAAAGGGTTTTATACCAATAACATAGGACAGCAGCAGATTCCACCCAGCGATGAACGCCCACAGCTCACCCACTGTCACGTAGCTGTAAAGATAGGCAGAGCCGGCCAGGGGCACACAGGCCCCCAATTCGGCGTAGCACAGACCTGCCAGAGCAGACACCACGGCAGCAATCAGGAAAGAAAGGACGATGCTGGGGCCGGAGCTGGTCTTGGCCACTTCCCCTGCCAGGACGTAGACACCAGCCCCCAGCGTGCTGCCCACTCCCAAGGCAACAAGGTCCATGGTGGAGAGGCAGCGGCGAAGGCTGGAGCCCTCCAAGCCAGCCAGGACCCGCTTTCTGCGGGAAAGCATCTTCGGAACAGAGAGCAGAGAGCCCCAGCACGGCATCTGTGGGACAGGAAAGCAGCAGGAGTGAGGATGGTGCTGCTGCATGGGCACTGCCCTGGGGAGGTGACCCAAACCCAGCCTGGACGTTTGCCTTGAAGCTCCCAGCATCCACAAGGTGCTTTCCAGACTCCCTGGGTCCTGCTTGGTTTTTGTCTCTGACAGAAAAGCAGCCCATTCTGGAGCAAGATGGGGCTGATAGGGGCTAACTGGGCACTGCTCTTGCATCCCCAGTGAGAAGTGGAGCAATGCATGATTGGGGTTTCCTGGGCTCCATCCAATTTGTGCTATGGTGAGAGGGGTCAAGGACACCTGCTTGTCCCCCTGCCAGTTCAGCAAGTCCTGTTGCTCCAGCAGCACCCCCAGCAGGGATGCACAGCCAGCATTGTCCCGGCTTTGACACTGACACTATTTGAAATGCACAGCCTGGGCTGAAGAAGGAGAGATGGGAGATGCTCTGCTCCTGAAGCAGCCAGTGGCCTTGAAGTGCACTGGGAAGGACCCATCTGCTCAGCTGAAGATGCTCCCACAGTACTTGTAACTGTGGGTCAATGGCACAGCTCAGAGACCAGGTTCTCTGAGTCTTCAGCCTGTACAGCAATGCTGTGGCTTGCTCAGGTCACTGATGGGGATGTCAGCCCAGCAAAAACCCCAAATTAGGTGATATTTGTGCTTGGGGCAAGCAAGGTGCTTGGTAGGGCAAGTCTGGCATTTGTATGCTTTCCCCCATCCTGCCTGTCCGTCTCCAGGAGCTCCCAGGACTGGAGCAAGGGCAGCTACATGCCTCCACATCCACACGGTGGTGCCAGGACCTCCAGGTTACCCCACGGCAAAGCCAAGTCCTTGCTGCACGCTTCAAATCCCGTGATCTGCTCCTTACAGGGCCAGGGACCCAGCTGGAAACCCTGACACCAGCACATCCCAGCAGCACCAGGGATCACAGGACCATGCAGTCCTGCTGCAGCATGGAGCCCAGAGTGGGCAGGGACCATCCTGGGGCAGTGCCCAGCACCTTGACCCCCGGGGGGGTGCTGTAAGTCATTATAGCCCAGGGAGCCCCCACCTCCAGGACAACTGCTGTGTCTCCCAGGGGCTGGAGAGCCACTGCCCAAGGCCAGGCACCCACCCCCCACACAACACCCAACCCACTCAGGGAATTTCACCCTGATGATTTTCCCTTCTTCTGCAAGGAAATTACTTACTCCAGCCATCCTTCAGGCAAACTGCTCCAGCTGCAAGCTGATAGGGAGGGGGAGCACCAGCAGCCCTTGTTACACCCTCCCCTTAAATCCCCCTTGGGAACACCCCAGCCCTCCCCCTGCTGACCACCACTCTGGGCTACACAATGGGAAATCTCTGCAGAAATATTTTTCCCACAACGCCTTCCAAATCATACACACAAGCCTGCAATGCTAATAGGCTCAGAGGCATTATTGAGGGGGTTTAATAAGATTTCAAAGTTGCCTGGACAAGTGGAAGGGGGAACCCCTTCCCTCTGTCCCCACTCCTTCACCCCAGGACCCTCACCTCAATCTGTGGAGCAGGTCTTAGAAGAAATCCAGGCAGAGAGGAGCAAGAACATAACCAGGTCAGGATGCAGCGGCGCACACACCTGCAGCTGTAGCTGCACCCAGGCTGAGCTGTCCCAGTGAACACGAGAGGAGATGAGCAGGGCCAAGAATTGACTGCAGCAGCAGCAGCACAGAGGAGAGACCTAGCTCCATGGGATGTTTGCAGCAGCACATCCACCTGTAGCTCCTAGAAGCAGAGTCCTGAGGCTGCCTGCACTTCCCTAGTATTAGGTACCAAGACCCCCCAGTTGCTGCCCACACCTTGTCACAGCCCCATTGCACAGAGACAGCACCCTTAGATAAAAAGAACCGCATTAACCCATGTGCAGCTTGCAGCAGAGCAGGCAGCAGCACAATCCATCACCAGCCCAGCCAGCCTTGTTCTGGGAGGAGGTCTGCAGCTTTCAGCTCAAGCAGCTCCTGTCCTGTCCCATCCCATCCCAGTACCTAGGCTCCCCAGCTCCTATCCTAGCTAGTGGGTTGCAAGAAGTACTAGATACTCTTCCAGAGGGAATGCAATAGGACCTAGGAATGACCCTGACATGGGGCAACTAGTGGGTTGCAAGAAGTGCTAGATACTCTTCCAGAGGGAATGCAATGGACCCTAGGAATGACCCTAATATGGATTCTCTCTCTGGGGGTGCAGCATACAGGGACTGAGCTGCAGAGTGTAAGCAGGGACTGGGGTAACTCCAGGGCTGGGCTTAAATGGGGGCCCTGGGCTGTGTGGGTGGGGGTCTCAGGTGAGGCTGCTCAGGGCCATAAGGCATATAAGTGCCCTCAGGCCCCAGCACAACCCCTCTATGGGGCTGCCCCAGCAGGAGAGGACTTGGGGGGAAGTGATAGTGTGACCTGGCTGGTCTTCAGAATTTTAGGAGAAGACCACCAAGCTTGGGCTTTGAGGAGATACTGAGAGCTGGTATTTTGGGGTGAAGAACTAACTGATTTTCTTGTCAATTATGCTCAAGCTGAACCTGCTTATAGTATTTGGTGATAAGAAGCTCTTAGGCTATAATATAATTCAGCACATTCTTCAGCTTGTAAGGAGCAGAGGAAGGGGACATCAGCCATGCAGGAACAATACAAGCAAGGATCTAGACCACCAAAAGCATAGGTGTATGCTGTCCTGGCTGTATGGGGCAGCCCCATGTCCCCAGGGCACTCTGTGAACTGCTGTGCTAGCACCTCTGGGGTGGGGGGCTCAGCACCCCCTGACACAGCCAGGGGCACTGGGAGGAGAGCAGGGCTGTTGTCCTGCACTGCAGCACAGGGTGAACAAGGCTCTGCTTGTCACCCACGCTGTCTCACATGAGCAAGGTCTCCAAACACCAACGCCTGCCCAAGGGAACATTGCCCTGAGGGAACAACAGGGCATGAAGGAGCAGCTGGTGCTAGCTGGCCATGAGGGTATCCTCCTCCTAGGGTGCCCCCAACCCCCTGGGGGTGGGGGGACACAGCCCTGTGTCTGTATGCCACCCATCAGGCATGTCACACCCAGCCTGGGGTCCCTGCTGCCCAGGGCAGGGCTGAGCAGCTCAGCTGCCTGGCAGCCCCAGAGAGATGCTCAGGCCAGCAGGTACCACCATGGTTTGGATGCCTGAAAGGTTACACGCCAGCAGCCTTCAGCATCTTGAGGGGGTGCCCTTTTATCTGCTCCTGCTGGCATCAGCCAGAGCACACACTGCACTGCCCACCAATTCCTCCAGCTCTTCTGCAGCTTCTGTGCTGGCTGGGGCAAGGGGTGGTGGTGCAGAGGGAGCAGGGTTAACCTGGGCGAGGTGGGGAAGGAAGCAGCCTCAGGGTGCTGCAGGCAGTGGTACAGCCTGGTACAGCCTGCCGGGAGCATCCTGGGAGCTCAGCCTGCATCTCCACCCACGCTGCGCTGTAAGGTCCTTCTATCCCTGATTATCCCTGATGTGTCTGCAGCATGGGAGGGAGGGTTGGGGGGGGACACGCTGCCCCTTCCCAGCTCCCTGTGCCAGCTCAGCTCCTGCCCCATGGATGTTCCTTGCAGAGCCCAGGTCAGCACCTTCCCCTTTAAGCAGACCCTGGGGGCCACCCCCCCACCACCCCCGTTGGCTTTTGCAGAGGGTCAGGGATGGGCATTTCCCAACCACGAGCAGGGAAAGGGGGGATTTGGCGGGGGCAGAGGCGGCTGGCAGCAGGACCAGCCT
>NW_010128624.1:3032-19422 GCF_000699245.1 Pterocles gutturalis | reverse complement strand
TAAGTCTCCTCGGAGCCTTCTTTTCTCCAGACTGAACAACCCCAACTCTTTTCAGCCTGTCCTCATAGGGGAGGTGCAACAGCCCTCTGGCCAATTTCGTGGCTGTCCTCTGGACTCACCGTAACAGGTCCATGTCCTTCTTGTGGTGAAGACTCCAGAGCTGGACGCAGTACTCCAGGTGGGGTCTCACGAGAGCAGAGGGGGAGAATCACCTCCTTTGACCTGCTGCTAATGCTTCTTTTGATGCAGCCCAGGACACGGTTGGCTTTCTGGGCTGCAAGCGCACACTGCTGGCTCATGTTCAGCTTCTCATCCACCAATACCCCCAAGTTTTTCTCCTCAGGGCTGCTCTCTATCCATTGTCCAGCCTGTATTTGTGCTTGGGATTGCCTCGACCCACGTGCAGGACCTTGTACTTGGTCTTGTTAAATTTCCTCCTCTCAAGCCTGTCCAGGTCTGTCTGAATGGCATCCATTCCCTCCAGCATGTCCACCACACCACACACTTTGGTGTCATCAGCAAACTTGCTATATATAGTATATTCTTTATACCTTCATGCTCAGAGTTTTAAAAAGAAAGAAGAAATCCAGATTGTAATGTGTTAGGTCTTCTGTATTGCCAGCCCGGTGATCTCTTAAACTGAAGAAATTCCTGAAAGGAGCAGGGTGATTGTTTTGAAATTGCTGGCAGATGCCTCAGTAAAGCTATGGCAATGCTTTGAATACACTGGGGCTTTCAAGGAATTATTTGAAATTGGGTTTACAGCTCTCTCTTTGGAAAGGTCAGGCAACATGCTGGATTAGACAAGAAATGTGCTTTTAAACAGTGTGAGGGAGGTGTGTGTTTGAGAAGAGAGCAAAACCTGCCAGGAGTTTGTGGGCACCTGAAATCTGGATAACCCTGAAAGTCCATCAAGTCAGGTACAGTGTTTCCCTCAGTGGCATTTACCTGTGAGCTTCGGAAAAAACATTGAAGGAAGTTGTAGTGTCCAGTTGTGGTAAAACACTGCTGTTAGGAGAATTTCCTTTTCAGACCTAATGTGAACTTGTCTGTAGAATTATATTCCCGCTTTTAAGACTGCTTTGTCAATATAAACACGGAAGTTACTACTGATAAATTAACCTTTTCTATCCTTTTTCTGATTGTGCCATACTTCAGTAGGTTGTGGTGATAAAGTACATATATTTCATTCCATGTTAAAATTTTTAAAAATTACTTCTGACAGTTAAAATATTTTCCATTTTGGTTTCATTGGATGAACTACTCATGAAAACAAATAATAATGTTTGAATTACCTGTTTTTAGCTCTATTGTCTGCATTTTTACCGTAAACCCACCTTTTTCCTCCTCTAACCTATCCATTACCAACTTTGTGACATATTTGGGCATGTGGAAGTTGTTTTGCTTTTTTCCAGGTTCTGCATTGGTTTCTTTTATTTCCCCATGCCTTAGAGTTTGTACTGGGAGAAGGAATTAACTTCTAAGAGCTTAAATGCCATAAATACAGTTAAACTTACGCTATTAAATAATGGCAATGTTTTGCGTTCCTTTTAGAACAATTTGTTAGAAATTTACTTTTACTAATTCTGAATTATTTCTAACAATTTTTATATTTCAGTTCCTTAAAGATGTTCCCTAATATTCCTGAGGCAATAATTAGGCTCACTGTTACCTTGCAGCACTGAGAGTACATTGTCTAAGAAGTCCCCTGCCATTGTATTTTACCAGTGGATATATTTGGTTATCCAGACGAATCCTTAATATATGGAAAAGGAAAATGAGGAATGAGTATCTTACTGGCATTTCTGCTTGGTTTTAGATTTGAATCAGTACAGCAGGAACTAAGCAATGCAACAGCACAAAACAAGGAGTTGCAGAGAGAGATGGAACGATTACAGTCAGAGGTGACAAGGTTCAAAACAATGCAGCTGAAAGTGGCAAAGGATGCAGAAAAATACAAAGAAGAAAGGGATTCAGTTTTCAGTGAATACCGCCTCATTATGAGTGAGAGAGATCAAGTAATCAAAGAGGTAGATAAGCTTCAAACGGAGCTGGAGCTTGCAGAGTCCAAACTGAAGAACACTTCTTCTGAGAAGCGAGTGGCTAGTGAAGAGATGGAAGCTTTAAGACAGGTACTAACCTATTGTTTTGATGGGGGAGGGAAATGAGTATACATTGTTGATGCCAGAATCAGAAATGTATGACTGCTTAATGGAAAGTAGAAATGCACTGCAAACTGGTAATTCTGTGCTGATGTTTCCCTATAGCAGTCCTTTTTACTATCAATTTATTAGGCTTCCATGTTTGAATAGAGTACCTGTCAGCTGAAATTTGCTATACTGTTCTGCTGATTAGAAGACCTTCCTCTACTGCATTTGTCTTCTATCCCTTCTCTTACCTCTAAATACTCATTATTTTTAACTTCTAACCTCTACAGGAACCACTGGATGCTATCTACCATGACTTAAGACGGTACATGATCAAGTAGTCTCAAACATTTATGCAAAACCTTTGCTGACATGCATGTTCTTACTCATTTGCCCTCCTTCTGCCTTTAAGTTAAAGACAATATTTGAAGATTTTTCACTAGAAGTCAGGCATGCCTTAAAGTGTGCAAAACCAGAACTTTGTTTTTTATGAATATGTTCTTAAAATGCTTATATCACAACCATGTTATAATGATGCTGTTAAGATTTACAAAGCACAAATTGCTGCTCAGTTTCATTTCAGCTGACATGCATTCACTTGACCCTTTGGTTTACAGATAGTTAATTTAGCATGAAATAGATACAAGCAAACATATTCCATTGCCTATAAATCTCATTTTACTTTTTTTCACATCGTTACATCTGAACAAATTGTCCTTTGTCAAAAATTAATGTGTGGAGCTTTTTTTAAATAATACCATTGTTGAGGGACATAACATGGATTGTGACATATGGCATTAGAGCTTTTAAAAATAACTAACTTCTGGTTTTAAGAATTCATAGTTTTCAACCCTGTGTATTTGTCAGCTAAGTAATTTAGCTTCTACAGTGAGTGAGGTTTTAATACATGTTTCATACCTGTTCTCCTTTTGTCAAAGCCATTAAGCCACTAGAAATGTCTGTTGATTTCAGTGGAATCAGGGTAACTAATAAGGAATACTGATGAAAATAGCCACAATTTGTCGTTCTCCTCGATTTGTTGTATCTGTCATTGTGGCACTGTGAGCAATTTGTCAAAGTGCTTTAAGGGGCAGGAAATTAAAATTCTATATATGTGGGTATTCCCTCCTACCTAGATGACTTGAAATTTGAATAAGAACTAGGAAGAGCTGAGGACGGGTGAGTGAGGTGCTGACAGGGCACAGACATGCATTTTTCTTCACCCCCAGAACTGGCCCATCAGAAAGCAGAAATAACTGCTTCTAATGTACTGAAAGGTGTAAAATAGCAGTACGGTGCATTTTCTTTTTCTTCCTGTTTTCCTTTCCTGTAGATCTGACTCTTCTGCTTGTGAGCAGGTATGTTCCTATGTCACAGAGTGCTGTCCCACTGCAGTTGCATTCAGTGCATAAGGAATTTTCTAGTTCTGACAAGGCAGATATTAGAAAGGTTGAAAAAAATTACTGATCGAATTATATATTCACTTGAAATAGTATCTTGAAGGATGCAGTTACATAAGTGGGATTAATCCTGTCAGTGAATAGTTGATCTGATGCTTACCAAAATGTAACTTAATGGTCTTTGCTTTCCTTGTGATGTATAGCAGCTTTAAGTGCCTTTTTACATAGCAACCATTGACTGATGAAAACAGCACTGAATCCATTTAGATAATTTTAAATGTGGTTTCTTCCCTGAAGCTTGTGTTTGCTAGTGTACCTTCTGTGTCCCCAAAAAAGTGTAAAAGCAACCAAAATGGAAAGAGGTTGATTTTTAAGCATTATATCGCGAGCACTTACTGATGAGGTCAACCAGTCCATCTCCTAGTTAGATATCTAAGTTTTATTGGTCACATTGGGCCAAACATAATGGGTTAATTTACATCCAAAATGTACTAATTGTCTGGCATTTATAGATGATAGAAGAAATCTCTGGCTTTTGCACTGTGGACAGTCTTAGATTAAGTTCTTGTGAGTTTGGCCACTCAAAGCTAGTAATTAGATGTTATAGATTTGCATTTCTACTTTTCACAGTGGTGTTTTTGTTTGTCATAATCTTTTGCTCCAGCAAATACTTAAAACGTTGTGTTTCATCTCAGTAGTAGTCAGCTTTCCCCTCTGTGTGATAGACCTGTTGTATTTTATCCTTATTGGACTGTATTCAGATATGAGAACTTCCTTCAGCATAAGAATTCTTCACAAATTCAGAATTGTTTTTCAAGCCAAACCACTCTAATGTTTCCGAACAGAAGCTGCTCTAGTCAGCGCCAAATGGCACATTGCCCTGTGCTGTCATGTTGTAATTTTGTACAAATGTCATGGGAAAAAGAGGTGAAATTTTACTACTGACCACTGGAGGCAATGGCTGCTCTTATTTGGATAGTTTATATCGAGCATGCTGGAATAAGCTGTGGCAATATGTATTTTTCTCCAATCACCTTAAAGTACTGTAAGTTCCTGTTTGATGAAAGTCTTGCTGAGACCTTTCCCTCTGCTTTGATACTTGGTGACTTTCATCTCAGCTGCATGCAGGAAAAGGCTTAATATTTTTGTGTAAGTTTTATACACATGTTTGAATGCACGTTTTATACAGAGGATATTTAAGCTGTGCAAAGTGCTGCTTCCAGTACTAAAACTTGTCTGCACCCCCAGATGGGTCAGGGATTTTTCTCTTGGGAGGTACTGAGCAACGGAAACTCTTACCGATGTTGAAAAACCTTGAATGCTCTGGTAATTGACATTCACTGATAAAAGTTCCCAAAATGAGTCATTAATTCTAGCACTTGCCTGTTACTCTACAGCAAAAATCTCTCTTTTAATATAGTTTCAGAACTGTTTTAACAGCCTGACTAGCCTAAATTAGATGCTGTATCTCAAAAACAATTATGTTGGTAAAGCAAAAAACAATAGTCATCTGTGCAAGGAATAAAATTATTTAAAACAAGCTGTAGAGGAAATAGAATGGAAATCAGTTTATGACGTGGTGTCTTTCTATCCTTAAGTATTTGAACCTTTTCCTTCTTTCACTTTTGAGATGTCAGCTGTCTCTGGTAATCTTTTTGAGATCAAAACATCAGTAATTTCCAGCTAGGAGCGCATATATGTAGATGGACTACTCTGTCGACATTGGCTGAATGCTTCTAGAGAGCTGGACCATCTGAAAATTTAGTGATGTGAAATTGAACTGTTTCAATGCCTCATTCTTCCAATAGGAAGTCTGGTTTAAACAATTTATGAGGACAGATTGTTTTTTTGAGCTACATTTGCCTCATCTTTTTTATTATGATGCAGATGAACTCCCCATTTAATAAGATGTACTGTCATTCTGCTTTATGGCATTCTGTAGTTTTATCTTTGAACATTCTGTAGTTTGGACATTGGCATGTTAACTGGCATATAACTTTAACATCTATTTAAAATTTAAGATACTTATGTAGCTGGGTTGTCTAAATTATTTCAACCCTATAAAATTGAGGCAGTTTCTTAAAAATATTTGCAACATATTTTTCCTCTTTGCCATATTTTAAACATTTTTTTTTTTAAACACCAAGTCTGACTGGTTAATAACCTTCCCTCATTCACGTTCCTCAAAACTCTGAGCGCTCCCAGATTCTTGCTTACTTTTGACATAGCACTGTTTTAATGTGAGGGTGTGATATCTTTAATACCACATTTAATATTCTTTGCTATTACTTGTATGTAATGTGAGCACAGTCCTGTTCTGCTCCCATTTTTCAGAACAGTAGTAAAACCTCTAGGCTTTTAAGGTGTCAGTGCGTATGCAGTTGGAAATATGAACTGCTTCCTTCTCTACTTAACGTACTGCAAACAATGGATCTTGTTTTAGGAACTAAACTCAGCTCTAGTGGAAAGAGATCGAGCAATCTGTGAGAGGAATGAGTTGCTGGAAAAATACTGTCACGAAGTGAAGGACAAAGCTGAGGCCCAGAAGGAACTTGACCAAGCTTGCAAGGATATAGAGACAGTGAAGGAAGAAAGAGATGTTGCCAGGAAAGAGAGAACAGAAGCTATCATCCAGAGAGACCATCTGCTAAGGGAATATTATCAAGCTCGTCAGGTATTGCAAGTCTTCACAGATGCCTTTTACTTTCTTAGCTTTAAAGGGTCAGTAATTTTCAAGAGATTAGTTAAAGGTCGGGGCACATTGGGTGTCTTCCCCCTTTTCCCTGAGTCACTCCGAAATAGCTACATATGAATGCACTTGTGTTCGTCAAGACATACTGACAGAACTTCTTGTTTGAAAGAAATACTGTCATGCTTCATATTAAGGTTCTCTTTGTAAAAACAAATGGTAAATAAAATATTGTGATCCAGCAGGTGGCTAGGCTATTTATTATCTGCTGTAGGCTTGTTGCCATCTAGAACATGTGGTGTTTGTGCCTGTGACCTGCTCGGGATGTTAGCTGTTTCTAATGCTTCATAAAGGAAGTTAGTTGAAGTTTGATTGTAAGTTTTCTAATCTGTATATGTTCTTTATATAAATATGCTATTCTGACAATTTGTGTGGGTAGTAACATTCTTACAATTCCACACACGTAATGATGCTCTTGTCTTCTGGGTGATACTAAACATCAATCCACATACAATGGTAAATGCTTACATATAATGTAGTGTGAAAATGCGTAGTATTGCAACTTTTATGCTCAGGAAATAACTAAGGAATATTAAATTGTTTAATATTAAACTAGATATTTGGGGTTGTTTTCATTAAACTTGTATTCTCTTTTCATTGAATACCAACATTTTACCACTACAAAAAAAGTTTTTAGTCTTGCCTGTCACACTGATTTGACAATCCCTAATGTGTGTGTGGGGAAGCAATTAAACCATGTTTTCAGTTGCACTGAAAGTACATCTTTTGTTGTGTTTGGTCTTTCATGGCCAAACCAGTGGGATTTGGAAACTTGTGCTTTTCTCAAAGAAGCTGAGTAAGTTTGGGTGAACTCTGCTGTGACTTAGTAATGGACGCGTTCAGATGCTCATCTTTGGGAGATCTGAACTGGTATTTCAAATATAAACATCTATTTGTTGACCTGAGTGGGTTTTTCGATTGCCTTTTTCATGCAGGTGTAGTGGAAGGTGATCCTTGGAAATGAAAGAGACAAACACAAAGCCAGACATGACTCTTCATAGCCTCTGTTTGGCCTTACTTGTTGCAATTTCTATTTTTTAATGTTGAGGTGAGAATGTAAACCTGGGGTTTAAGGTGCAGTGCTGTGTTTATTTTGGAATATAATTATAACTCATTTCGAGAAAAAAGTCTTTAAAGTGTGTTAATTGTGACTTAGTAGTCTCTCTTTGATACACATGCATTCAGATCTTAAAAACATGCCTCCAAAGTTTGATCTGTAATCAAATTGCAACTCTGATCAGATTAATTAGATTTATTTATATTCTTGAAATTGCCCACACACAGTTGTTTGCAAGCCCATGGCCTTCAGTGCTTGTGATGGGCTGTACTGTTGTAGTTGGCTTGTATTTATTGTGCTGCAAGCTTGGACTGTTCTCTGTGTATTTGTCTTACTGTTGTCACCATCTCTCGTTCAAAATACTGAATGTTAGAGGAACAAGTTAATTTAAGAGGACAGTAATTCTCATCTGAAACAGGAAACATTCAAACAGAACTTTTTTGGAATCCCATTGCTCTGCTTTCAGTTAAGGGACCTATGTGAATCACAAGTCTGTGTTGTGAATGTGTACGTGTTACTCCCAGGGTAAATAACAGACTTTAGTGCAGAAAATCAGTATTGTAACTGCATATAATAGTCCATCTGGTTTCTAAGTATCCTTGAAGTTTTTTCTGTCTTCTAAGCAGATCAAGATAGAAGCCTGGAACGTCATTCCTGAAATACAAAATGTTCACTGATGTTATTTTGAAGTGAGGTTTCTTATTCATGTAGATTGCATTAGCACAAATTTGTCTGCCACTGAATGAAACGTATTACAGCAGTTTTTATCTTCTTTTTGTTCCCCTAATGTTGCTGTTAAGATAAATGGACACTTTTCATGAAAACATGAGAATTGAATGTGTCAGGCAACAACCGTATAGTAAAAGCTGTTTGTGCTTACCTAAAAATCATGCCTAAAATACTTATCTATGTTTCTTAATTCCTAGATACAAGATTCTGCTACGCTAGACATAGAAAGAGCAAACAAAGAAATCGAAATGCTTCGGAAACAATATGAGGCAATGTCCCAAGAACTGAAGGAAGCTGTCCAGGAAGCAGAAGTAGCCAAGTGTAGGAGAGATTGGGCCTTTCAAGAGCGGGATAAGATTGTTGCAGAAAGGGAAAGTATACGGTAAAGGAATGCTGTATGGTACATGAGTGATCTTTGTAACACCTTGTGTGCAGTTGATGCAATTCTAGGACTTACCGGATTTTGCTATCACTTTCTTCAATATCTGCAGTAGCTGTCACTGGGTGATTTTTTTAAAAAGCTGTGGGCATCTTACAAGATACTTTACTTTGTCTGTGCCTTCATACCCATAATATGTCTCTAGTAAATACCATAGAACCTAACAGCACTGCTATGTAGGAACAACAAATTGTGCGTTCTTTTAGGTATGATATGTCTAATCCTGGTATAGCTGTAGTCCTACAAATAATTCTTTACCTCTGGGGGCACTTTGGAAAAAGTAGACAACATATTTGCTACTAAACTTATGTAAGGAACTGAAGGAAAATACTTTAATCAGAATTATTTTCTGCTAGTGTAGAGAAGATAAGTAGAAATGAACTTTTGAAAGGGATGAAGAAAGTTTCTGTTATCTTGACAAACTTTTCCTTAAGACCTAGCGTATGTAATCTTTTTCTTCTGCGTACTTTTTTTTGTAGAGATAAGTCTTTTGAAGCTGCTCTTTAAAATTTTGCGTTAACTATACAATGTGGTACAACTAGTTTGTTGTTTTGATAGGGTTTTAAGTAACTGAATTGAAACTACTTTGCTTTTGAAGGACTTTGTGTGACAACTTACGGAGGGAGAGAGACCGGGCTGTGAGTGACTTGGCTGAAGCTCTTAGGAATCTGGATGACATGAGAAAGCAGAAAAACGATGCTGTTCGTGAACTGAAGGAACTGAAGTATGTTAGAGAAATGATCAAACTGCATGGAAGTTTATGGTAAAAGCTTTGGTTTGTTAGATGTGTTCCCATGTGAACCATATGTTATACCTGTGAGCAGCAGGTATTCATGATATCCTATGTGGAAACATTGCCTGTATTTTTAGTCATTGTGGAAGTTATTGTGATGGGCAGGATCCTACGTCTTACTATCTCAACCTTTGTACTGTGGAGATACGCTTAAGCAATTTGGGATTTCACTGAAGCTGGATCAACTGCAATGTAGTTCCTCCCAATTGTATTCTCACTGGTTTATGAAAGCAAGGAAGATGTGCATCATATGATATCTCAATGGCTTGTGGAAGAGGTTTTGCTGTCGATATTTATCATGTTCCACTTGTCCTGAGCATACTGATGCAGCTCATCTGAGGGTAAATTAAATGCATTTTGGGAGATGTTAGGAGCTTCAATCATGTAAAAATAATGCAAGAAATGTAAGACCATCTTAGGACAATATATAGAAAAGGAAAGTCAATTTGATAGCAGCCCAAGAATGGAAGGATGGGGCACATTTTTGACATAGCTTGGATTTTTACTTTAGAAAATAAAATATAAGGTATCTCACAAGGATAACATTATGTATCAGTTTATTTAAAAGGGTTGTCTGCATCTATAAATAATTGTTTTCTTTGCATAGGGAGAAGATGGAGAATCACTTGGAAAAGGAGGCCAGATTCCGTCAATTGATGGCCCATAGTTCCCATGACTCAGCCATAGACACAGATTCTCTGGAATGGGAAACAGAAGTTGTAGAATTTGAAAAAGACAGAGTAAGTAAAAAACATTAACTGCATTGTCTTATATGTTGGATAGGTATGAAGTAAATTATAACGTCTTGATACTAGGTACAATTAAAAATAACTCTAGTCTGTAATTTTTTTTAGGATTTTTTGTTATGCAAGGAGACACACACACACACATGCAGCGAGTGCAGTAATGTTTAGATGAAAGTAGTTGGCAAAACCAAGCTGTTATACACAAGCTTTGTGTTTTTCTTCGTATGAATTATAAATAGTTCCTCCCTCTGATCTTGCAGGGCACCAAGGTCCATCTACTATAAAAAGTATTTTAAGTTAACATTTAATGTTCTTAAAGCTAGTGATTAGTTAGTTAGTGATAGAAATGGCAGTACTAAGACAGCCGAAACTTAAGAAGTGATGGAAACACCGACATCAGAGAGCTCAGTCCTCTCCTCTTACATACAATGTCACTTATAATCTGTGCATGAAATAGTTAAGCTTTTATGTGAAGTTATTTCTCCTACTTTTGCTCAGATTCTATGGTTAGAAGTTCTAAAGTGTTTAAAGTATTTATTCATGACAAACATATTTTAGGACGACGTTGCCCTTCAGTTTAAAACTCTGGGATGAAGGGAGATGTTAATCCATCTTGCTTGTCTGTAGAGGAAGTTAAATCCCTTTTCCATTTTGGCATATTAAATAAAGTTCTTATGTTTAGCTTTCCAGATAACCTCTACATCCTTTCATTATCCTAGTTGTACTTTTCTCCATTTAATTTTATTTTTCTTCATTGTAGTCAGAGTTTTTATTGCACTGCTTTGTATGCAAGTCTTGTATGCTGTTCTGTTTCAGATTTTTGGCTGGCACATCACATTGTTTGCTAATAGTAAATTTTCTGACTGTATGGAACACACAGGTGGTCTTCCAGATTGTGTTTCATTTATCACAGTGTCTGCATATACCAGAATTTCTTTCTCATTCCTGAATGACAAACTTTGTGATTTTATGCTGTCAAATTAAATCCCTTTTATTTTACTGCAATACTTGGGGTCATTTTTTTTTATGCTCTTCCAATCTGTCCGTCTTCTGACAGTACATCCCAACAAAATCACTAATACATTCCTTTTTTGACACTAAAAATATTATTTAGCATTATTACATGTTGAAATGTATAGAATGAAGACTATTCAGCTGACTACCAATGCTGATCCATCAGGACCACTGTCTGTAAATTCTTTTTGAGATAACAGTTCCCCTTTCACCATGCTTTTTCATCTCTTTTGACCAGCTCTTTCATCATTGGATTTTGTGCGTTGCCATCTTCTGCATTTTAACTGATAACTAATAATAGTGCTTTTCCATTGTCTGTAAAATTAGTTAGCAAGTCTAGCATATGCTGTACCTGTGGTAAATGGCATTTGCAGCCTGATGAATTTTCCATTCATGTGCAGTTATTTAATGTGTAGACTTTGTCATCTGAATATACGTTTCCCTTTCCTAAACACAGGGATTACAGTTGCTGCTATCAAATTATAGTAATAATATTGTGCTAGCCTTGATTAGATATATAGGAAAATCCTTGCTGACCTACTAGCATTTGAATTCCACAATGAAGATGATAGAGTTGAATACATTTAAATTTGCTTCCACTTCACGTGTCTGCTTAAGTTGTTGTTCTGCATAATCACTCAGCTCAAAACTGAGAGAAATAGTATTCACTTTTCAGCTCTGAGGCTATACAATGATCTCTATTCAATCCTTATTTTGTGGCAGCCCTGTGCTCTTCCTTATGAACTATTTCTTACATGGAATATTTTTGGCAGGTTTAGCTCAATTTAATTTCTGGTAAATATTCATATTTTTGCATGTTTTATCTTCAGCTTTTATCAGGCATCTTTTGTACTCCCTGAAGACTCCATGCTCCTCTGATTTTAAGGGGATTAGCCATCAAACCATGTCTAGAACCATGCCTTACATGTCTGATTTAAGCTCTATTTAATTTTTGCATGTTAGATTTTAAATTTGAAGTATTGTCTCCCTTGAGTATTCTGAGGCTGTCGGTCCACTTGATTTCTCTAATTTTTCCAGGTGTGCTATTTAACACTGAAAATAGCAATAATAAATTAATTTGTGATCAGTTGGTCCCAGTTTATTTTCTTTAACCAGTTTTATTTTTAACAGTGACCTTGCCATTTACCAAAGCGAAAACTAAATTAAAATTTCTCTGTTTGGTTCAATGACTGATTTGTTAAAGATATTTATCACTTTTCACATAGAGGATGATCTGTTTTGGACCAGGGGTGGTAGAATATTACCTCTAATCTGTATTTAGAAGTGGTCCTCTGTAACGTTAGAGCTTTCTTTCCTGTTTACTGCTCATCTCTAGCAGATGTCTTTCCGAGTTCATCACTAAGACACAATGCTATTTTCTTACCTTTACAATAGTGTTTTTTTTCCCCAAGTAATGCCCATTCTTGGGAAACAGGTCCTTGTTCTCTTATCACACATACAGCGTTGTACCTTAAAACATTGCATGTGTCTGAACATGCTTTCTTGCATGCTTTTCTGCTTTGGTGAAGTTCCTCTTCTGCATTATTGCAGTCTTATTTCAGCCTTAATCTGAAAGAGAAGGATTGCTCTAATGCCAGAGAATGCCCAATAACAAATCGAATTGGGAGCTTATGTATTAAAGTACAAAATATAAAATCTTAGGTAGAACAGGTGTCCTGTAAATGTGGGTGCACAGTACGAACACACAGTAATGCCTCTTGCTAACACACAACAGCACAACGGTTGCCAGTGCAGTTGAGTCACTTGTTAATAATATTTATTAGGATGATATGGACTTGAAAGCACTTGGTTTTGATGTGGCAGAAGGCATGAATGAACCATACCTCCCTGGAGACTGTGGGATCTTTGTTACCAAAGTAGACAAAGGAAGTGTCGCTGATGGTCGATTAAGGTAGGGTTTGACTTGAAGATATTTGTCTTCTGTTGATCATAATGAAATATGAGCATATTGCAAATTGTCTCCAGTTTTTCACATTTTTTAAAGTTCTTTTTTATCATTGGTCCTGTGTATATTATTAATGTTGGATGGCAAATCGCATAAAAGCATTACAGAAATTAAACATTGTTTGACTCATCCCTTAAAACTTACCAGTATTTGAAATGTTCTTTTCTTTCTCTGTGTCTCACCTTCTCTGTTTATTATCTCCTCAAATTTTGATCTATTAAATTTAAATTTTGGGAAAGACATGAGGGTGAGCTATTGAGGGAGGGCAAGGGGAGAGGAGAGTAGAGCAAGGGATAATTTGAAACCTGCTCCTATTATTAGTGTCAATAGGAGGTTTTTAATAACTCTCCTCTGTCCAAAGAGTTGCTTTTAAATAAGGAGTAGTGATTAGTGATTTGAGGATATACTTTTGCTAGTGGATTGCAGAGTAGAAGCCTTGGTTTTCATTTAGCTGCTATTTAATTCTTTTTCAGGAATGGAGAACTACAGATAATTAAGGATTAGTATATGGAGATCAGCTCTCTTGCATCCCTTTTCATGAATGTTATTCATGTGCTGCATTCAGCAAAGTATGCTTATAACACTGACCTGCTTACTTCTGTTTATCTGCCAGAGTGAATGACTGGTTGTTGAAGATAAATGATGTGGATCTTACTAATAAGGATAAAAAGCAAGTTATAAAAGCTGTTCTAAATGGGGGAGGTGTTATTAACATGGTGGTTCGAAGAAGGAAGTCCTTAGGTGGGCGAGTGATAACACCTCTTTACATCAATGTTTCTGGACATAAAGGTAACGGCTATAAAGGATGTATGTAAATGTTATATGTTTGTTCAGCCAAAAATGGCTTGACATACAGGTTCATGTTCTGAGCCTCTGCTTAAATCCCACTTAAATTGTTACTTCTTCCTAGACAGGGATTTTCATTAATTGTTTCTAGCAAACTAAGAAAACTGATATTGATGATAGCTTTATTCTGTAAGTACAGGTTTTTTGGGGGTTTTTTTTGGTTTTTATTTTTTTGTTCTTGGGTGGGTTTTGGTTTTGGTTTGTTTTTTTTTTCGTGTAACTACTTAGTTGTCAGCCTGTCTAGAGTGTTACTGGGAGTCTAAACAAGACTGTTAAACCCATCAGTTACCCCAGCTTTGCATGATTATATTAAATTTTGGGATATCTAAAATCCCTATTTTTCTGCCACTGTGTTCTTATTTCTTTAAAGGGGTTTTCAGAAATGGAAATTCAAGTGGTTTGACAGTTTATTTCGTTCTCGTGTAGGCAGGTCAGACATGGTGTTTGAACAAGGTACTTGAATTGCGGAGTAAATTTTTTGTGTGTGTGTATTGCAGACAGTGGGGTCAGTCTAGAAAATGGAGTATTTGTTGCTGCTGTTGTTCCTGGAAGCCCAGCTGCCAAAGAGGGTTCCTTGACTGTGGGAGATAGAATAATTGCTGTAAGTCTTAAGAATGCATTCTCCTTTTTAAATCTTTTTATTTATTTTAAAGTGTTCTCATTGATGCTACTTTTTAAGATCCCAGACTTTCCAATTATTTTTTTACTTTATACCCTTTTTGTATACTCACTATATATTTGTTATAAATTAAGGGGTTTGTAGGCTGAGAGACTTAATATAATGTGCGTGCTATTTGCTACACTTAATTCATATGAGAATTTTTGACAGAGACACTGAGTTACTCTTCACACTTGGCTTATATATAATGATACTTGTGATTTTTATGCTGAATAGGAAAGGTCAGTTCGAAAAAGACATCCCTTGGTTGGATGAAAGGTTTCTTGTCTTTTAAATTACGGTAGGAGAGATGTCATCCTTCTTGCAGGGGGGAAGTTTTTCCCTGTGTGCATTTGCAGCCTTAAACGAACCGATTTATGAGCTCCTGCATAGGGTCTAATGTAGTGAAAGAAGTGTTGTTACACTGTATCCTAGGAGGAATAGCAAAACTGTAGTTAGGAGACTTAGTTTTTTAGTGGAGAATGGAAAAAAGACAGGACAAGGTCGACAAGACTTCAGACATGTATACATATAAAAGTAGTATTTTCCTTGTCTCAGAGGTGCTACATTAAGATGCTCCCCACATACTACCTTTGATTTACAGATGTCTGTTGTGGTTTTTTTTATGTGTAGATCAATGGCATTGCACTAGATAATAAGTCACTTACTGAATGTGAAGCTTTGCTACGAAACTGTAGGGATGCCCTTACCCTGTCACTGATGAAGGTGAGTAGGAGAAGCTAAATTTGCAGAATTTTCTTGAACTTATACAGAATTGCTTTAGTTGTTCAGGGAAAAGTATATGAAAAAAATGAATATCATTATGGGAAAGTCTCTCCTAAAAAGAAGATCATCTGGATGCTTTTCACTGGTGGTACACTCACACAACAGTTATTTCTAAAGTAAGACTGTTGTGGCTCTGGTAGGAAATTATACTTATTTATTGCACTTACTTATTTCCCATGTGTTTACTGGTCACATGAAATGACTCCTAGCACAATTGCTTCTTTCTTCCTGGTTTCTGCTTCAGAGTTGCAGCAGGTTTGTACATGAAAGATAAACTGCCTCCTGACTACAGAAGGGTTTGCTTTTAGTCAGGAGGCAGTTGTTCAGAAAACCGAACTCTGGCTATCATGAGGATTAAGTACAAGGCTTTCTTTTGCAGGCTTATTGCTACAAAAATATGCTGGTTTGCATATTGAATTTAAAATCACATTGTGCTGGGCCTGTCACACGGGCTTTGTGAGCGATAATTCCATCTCCAGAGAGCTTGAGGTTTTAAGAAAGTAAAAGATGAAATGTGTGAGGGGCAATGGGCAATGAAAGATGACTTATTAGCACCACTTAACAGAAGTAGAATGCAGGTACCTTCACGCTCAGTTTGGTGCTTCTGCCACCATGTGGAGTTACTCTTCTGTAATTGTTCCGAAAATGTTTCAAAAAGTTTCTAGGTTCATTTTATCTTATGTTCTGTGCTTTGAATCTGTAAGATTTTATGAAAACTTTTCCAACTGTATCTATACATGTCTTGGTGTATATTCAGGTATAGGTAAACTAAGGTGGCAAGAACATGCATTATGCTCAACAGAAATTAGCCATGGTAATAAGGTGATCACATGTGGTTTTTGTTCTAGGTTTTTCCTCAGAGTTCATCTTGGAGTGGTCAAAATATATTTGAAAATCTGAAGGAGTCAGAAAAAATAGCAAACTGCAGGATTCATGCATCAGAGATACAGGCCCAAAATAAAAGAAATCTGAAACTCAACAGCTCAACCCAGACTGACATTTTCAGTCCAGACATCGTAGATGGCAAGAAGGACCAGAGCGATCAGGGCAGCAGTTCATT
>NW_010128624.1:2452-3022 GCF_000699245.1 Pterocles gutturalis | reverse complement strand
TTCCCTAATAACACATTACGTGTAGACTCTCGGAGGAACACCGTGCACAGTTGCCACAGTAATTCAGAACACAGTCTCAGCTCCTTCAGCCCAGAGACATACGGGGACCGAGGCTATGGAGCTGTTCACTTGGACAACAGCAGGCTGCCTTATGAACCTACGGGAGCTGACTGTATGGTGGTTGAGACTGCATTTGACAAAGGACGTGGAACTAAGCATAGTGGTGGCACCTGGCCAAAAGTCATGGTTAATATCTCCACAACAGAAACAGAAAAGTTCTCTGTATACAGAAAGCCAAAACAAAGGAAGTCTATCTTTGATCCTGATACTTTCAAAAGACCGCCAACTCCTCCAAAACTGGAGTACCTTTCCCCTAATCAGCTGTCAGGCCATTCACCTCAGCCATCAAAAGCTGAAGTGGCTTCAACTCCTCCAGCTCCTCCTAAAAGAAGTGACTCTATCAAATTTAAACATAAACAGCAGGCAAGCTCTGCATCAGAGTCTACAGTAACAACTGGATCACCACCTGCCAGCCCAGCAACTGGCCAAGCTCCAGTTTCCTTGGCACTT
>NW_010128624.1:0-2434 GCF_000699245.1 Pterocles gutturalis | reverse complement strand
GGAATGCTGGGCATTATTATCGGGAGGAGGGAATTGACTGTACTCATCTCTCTTCAAGGAAATCATGTGAAGATGACATTGGCTTTCAAAGAGTTGAAGAGCCAGAGATTAAAAGACCAAGGCCAAAATCAGCTCCTGCTCTGAGGCATAAAATGACCCCTATGCCCATTCCTAATCCTGCACTTCAGGTAGAAGCTTGGTATATTGAAGCACAAAACTAGAAAGTGTATTTTCAGTGTGGTTTTGGGTGCCCAGTTGCACACTGTAACGGAAGCATAGCCTGTTCTCAAAATCCAGGTCCCCTGAGAAGCTATCGCAGATTCGGTTGCCACTTTGCAGTATCACAAAATACAAAACCAGTTCATGGAGTTACAGTATTTAACAGGCAGTGATGGCTGCCAAACAGAATGATAGGGTTCTGCTTAGCAGCCACATCTTGGGTTTTAATGCTGCTTGATGGAACATCTGGGCTTTCTTGTATGTTTTTAACAACCTGAAACCAAAATTAAAAATGCAAAGAGGCAACTTTAGACAAGCTGAAAAAGGGCCTCCCAAGTTTTGCAGAAGTCAGACTGATTGACCAGCTCACTGTACGAACTAAGAGAAAAAGGTGTACCATTCACAGTGTTTCTTATAAGTCTTTCTATGTGTCTAAATAATTGTGTAAATGTAATCTGAAATTTGTAGAGTATTAGGCACATTACACTGTAAAGATGGACTGTTTGTGAGAATATGGTTTAATAATACAGATCAGATGGACTGGTTATGAGAATATGATTTAATAATAGAGTTCAAAATGGGAGTATAACCTTTTAGAATAAACAACCCCAACATGGTGGGTCATGTTTTACCAGAGTAAGTGGAAGAAAAATTTTGTGCAATCTAGTAAGAACTTATTTAGATGACTACATTATATAAAATGGTATAATTAATAAAGTAGTTTCAGGTCCACCTCCTCAGATTTGCTTAGGTGGCAGATACAGATGTTCTTTTTTTCCCCAGATAAAATCTGAAATTTCAAAAAAGTGTTATTTATTTTTGCTTGTATATAATCACATCATAATAACTTAGAATATCATATTCTTTGCCCACACTTGTTTATATCTGGATAATCCCACCCTCTTCATGGAGTTTTAGAAGCAATACAGACAGCAGAGCTGAATTGGAAGTAGTGCAAGGTTTGGAGTCATATTCTGCAAAAATACAGGTATAAGAGAGCAACTGGCAATTTTGTTTGTCTTTTTTTTGGCTGCTTCCATTGTATTCCTTCCATATTCCCTAACATTTTTGGGAAAAATAGTTATGGAGAGCTTTAAGCTTTTGTTTATACAAGTGTCCAGCAAATCTGCGTTATTGTCATGGTTTAACCCCAGCAGGCAATAAGCACCACACAGCTGCTTGCTCACTTCCCCACAGTGTAATGGGGGAAGAGACTCAGAAGGGTGAAAGTGAGAAAACTCGTGGGTTGAGTTTAAAAAAGTATAATAATTGAAATAAAATAATAATCAAAGCATTTGACACTGTCTCACATGACATCCTTGTCTCTGAATTGGAGAGACATGGACTTGACAGAAGGACTACTCAGTGCATAAGGAATTGGCTGGATGGTCGCGCTCAGAGTTGCGGTCAACGGCTTAATATCCGAGTGGAGACTGGTGATGAGTAGCGTTCCTCAGGGGTCAGTACTGGGACCGGTGTTGTTTAACATCTTTGTGGGAGACATGGACAGTGGGATTGAGTGCACCCTCACCAAGTTTGCTGATGACACCAAGCTCTGTGGTGTGGTCATCAGGCTGGAGGGAAGGGATACCATCCAGAGGGACCTTGACAGGCTTGAGAGGTGGGCCCATGCAAACCTCATGAAGTTCAACAAGGCCAAGTGCAAGGTCCTCCACATGGGTCAAGGCAACCCCAAGCACAAATATAGGCTGGGCGGAGAATGGATGGAGAGCAGCCCTGAAGAGAAGGATTTGGGGTCTCAATAGATGAAAAACTGAACATGAGCTGGTAGTGTGCGCTTGTGGCCCAGAAGGACAACCAGATCCTGGGCTGCATCAAGAGAAGCATGGCCAGCAGGTCAAGAGAGGTGTTTCTGCCCCCCGCTCAGCTCTTGTGAGACCCTACCTGGAGTATTGTGTCCAGCTCTGGAGTCCTCAGTATGGGAAAGACCTGGACCTATTGGAGAGAGTCCAGAGGAGAGCCATGAAATTGGTCAGAGGGCTGGAACACCTCCCCTGTGATGGCAGGCTGAGAGAGTTGGGGTTGTTCAGCCTGAAGAAAAGAAGGCTCTGAGGAGACCTAATAGCATACTTAAAGGGGGCTGCAGGAGAGATGGGGAGGCACTCTTTATCAGGGAGTGTAATGAGAGGACAAGGGGTAATGGTTTGAAGCCGAAAGAGATTTACATTAGATATTAGGAAGAGATTTTTTACTG
>NW_010128623.1:22704-38568 GCF_000699245.1 Pterocles gutturalis | reverse complement strand
GTGCGGGGGCCGCGGCTGCCCCCCACCCGTCTCCCGCCGCCACCGTGACTGGTGCTGAGGCGGAAAATGTGTGGAAACGTTATGTGGCAATAAAGAAGTTAAACTGGTAACGCAGAGAGTATGTGAGCAGTAAGATGGTGCTGGATCGTTCTGGCCTTCGAGACAGTGGGAGCGATTTACCCCTTATCAGGGGTGAGGGGAGCTGCTGTCCTTGAGGTGTGACATACATGGAAGGATGGGAGCCTCTGTTGTTACAAGTCTTGAAACCTGACAATAATGTGAAGACCACACCTCCAGGTACCCCCTTGGATCTAGACCCCTGCTTACCGAGCGTGCATAGTAAAATTGAGAAACACTGTAACTTTAAATCGAAGTGGGAAAAGAACTAACCAAGTGTCATTAAGAAGAGACAAGAACTAACCAATTATAAACAGAGGGATGGGGCAAAGAAAACACATCTAACCTTTTGAACTGTAAAAATACCTGACATGTGTGCTAGCTTTGTGGATTACCACCTGGCATCCATCTCTGTGCAGAAATGCAATAAAACGATATCTTGGCTCAGTGTGTGGACTGACTTATTGCACACCGGGTACAAACTCCGGTTTTGGGACAACAGAAAGAGCCTCCACGTGAGGGGAGGCAAACACCAAGGGCACGCTCCTGCTCTGTGGGGCAGAGAGACGGGGCCCCTGCAGAGCCAACAGGGCCTCACAGCATCCCCTGCTGCTGCCTGTGCAAGGGGCCTGCCATGGCATTCACATGTCAGGCAGGTTTAGGACTGAGAAACAGGAAAATACTTTATGGGTTTTTTTTGGTAGCATATCATTATGTCTGACAGTCACTGCTGGAAAGCAATGCCTGTCAGTGCTTGTTGTGGAACCAAAATACAAGTGCTGTTTCACAGCTCCACAGGGACAGACACGGGTCTTGTGGGCAAGTCTCCCTGCAGAGAGAGAGGGGAGGAACAGCATTTGGAAAGCAGTGTCACCTGGCAGATGTCTCATCAGGCATAATGATAAGGGACGTGAACGGGTGATACTCCGTGCACCCAAAGGTCAGCTGGGTCAAAGATACCTCCGTGCTATTTTTAAACAAATGGTCTATGGAAGAATCCTTTTATAGCCGTACAGTGATTTGGCTTGTATGGCTGTGACATTTTGAGCTGATCTCTGGTGCCTTGAAAACGAGCTCATGATAGCACTTAACTGTAGCCAAGGAAAATTATGGGAATTTTTATGCTATATAAGATTCTCTACTAAGTTATATCACATCTTTGCCTTTACATTGTGTTTGGAGTGATGGAAATGATTCTGAGTGTAATGCCACGCCAGTATTGCAATTAAAATAAAATGCCAGCCTTGTAAAATTAAGACAAATAGTTGATTCTCAAATTCTAGTGCTTAATATATCACAACTTACACTTTGTAAGTCTAACTATGATTTTTTTTTTCAAGTCAGCAGTTCTGGGCATAATCGGCACACTATGGAGCAGCAGAGTCCCTATGCATTTAAACCCAGGCAGGATGGCACAGACAGTTTTCCCGTTTACCACAAGATGGCATTGTGCTAGATAATATTTTGTTCCCTCTCTTGGACAGTTCATACTTGCACCTGGAATTAGAGATAAAATTAACTTTAAAGATAGTTCTTTGAAGAGGTGCACATGCATTATTCAGATTTAGGCATACATTTATACTGTTGAGCTGCAAAGTCCTCTGTTCCAGCAGGCTGATCAACACCTTCACACTGACCTCTGTACCCTCCTGCTTTATCCTTATGCAGCAAACTCTTTTGAGTTCTTCTGGTCTGTATTTGTGCAAAGCCCGAAGCCTCCAGGGAAATGTCTGGGACTGAGAGGACATAATTGGTAACATCTATTTCACTTCCAAAGTTGCTTTAAGCGTTAATGTGATACCGTGTATCACTGGAATAGCAGAACGAGTGCATGCCAGGAATTGGTCTTCTTTGACCTGATAGCATAAACCTGCTAAGCAGGGGAAAAAAGAATCTTAGAAGGTAAAAATTACTTTCTGGCAACTGTTGTGTAGAACTGAATTACAGCCTTTTTACGTGTTCCAGAAATTGTCATTTACTGCATGAGTGGTACCAGTGCAGTAAATGGTACTGCTCTTTTACTCAGCTGCTTCAGTGTTGCTAATACAGGCACCGTTATGATTAAGGATTAGTGACAGGAAAATCTGCACTTCATCTCAGATAGAAGTCAAAGGTGTATTTTTTTTAATGTCCATTTTTCTCCTTTTACTGGTCTCTGTTGTGTGCTTCATTGCTGCAGGCAATGAATTGGTCCTGTGTGTTTAGTCTCTGCATACGTGATTCAACAGTAGCAATTACAATCAACAGAGGAAATCTGTAAATGCTTTCACACTGGTGTTTGGGTTTTTTTTTTTTTTTTGCTGTTTATGAAAACCCCACTTTCAGCAAATTAGCTAAGTCTTTGAAACTTGTCACGAGTAGATGTTACAACACATTCTTAAAGCTATTTGGGGAGGTACTGTATCAGGGAATGTAGCAATAGGTAACAACTTTAAGCTGAAAGACGGTAGATTTAGACTGGATATTAGGAGCAAGTTTTTCACTGTGAGGGTGGTGAGACACTGGAACAGGTTGCCCAGAGAAGCTGTGGATGCCCCATCCCTGGAGGTGTTCAAGGCCAGGCTGGATGAGGCTTTGAGCAACCTGGGCTAGTGGAGGGTGTCCCTGCCCATGGCAGGGGGGTTGGAACTTGATGATCTTTAAGGTCCCTTCTAACCCTAACCATTCTATGATTCTATGATTCTATTTAAAAAAATGCTTAAAAAGAATTAATCTAAATATCTCTTTAGCAAATAATTTTGAAAAAGCTTCTTGCATCTTTTCAAGGATTCATGCTTCTAAGGAACACAGGAGAAGCCCTGACCAAGCTGGTCTTGGGTGGTTTTGCTGTAGTCCTTGGCAGAGTCAGGCTGTGCTTATTATGAGAGCAGAAATATCATAGTCTTTGTTTAGACCTCCTCCTGTTGTGTAGAAGAAAGAAATACCTGCTTAGTTTACTGGCAATGCCAAACTTTTTGTCCTGTAAGCACAGGAAGTGAGTGAAGAAGGATCTTCATCTGACTGTGCGTCAAGTGGCCTGGGCACAGTGTTGCCTGTTAGTGAAGCCTGACTGCAAAATCGTTACTGCTGTACATAGCGATGGTGTATTACTCAGACAGGACATTTCTGAGCTTGTGATTTCACAGTGTGGTTGGGAAGGTGGTAGTTGGAAGAATATTTGAATGGATTCGTAAACTAAAGGGTATTTGTAAATAAAGTCATGGATATTTTAGGAAACCATGCTATTGTGAGAAATGGCTTCTGAGGTGCTCGCTGTAGCAATGATAGCCACGCTTCGAGCTTGTAACTCCCAGTTTAGAGCTGAGAATTAAAAGCAGGCACACAGCTTCTGTTAAGTGAATAGGTGTGTGTGTACTGCTGAAAATTTAGGCTTTTGAAAAGATGAAAGGGTGATATCAATATTGAATTATAGAAATAAGTATTAGGAAATGAATGGTTTTATTATCTCATGTTTGCTCCAGATTTTTAATAGACTTTTCCAGCAATTTTTTAAAGGATGAATTTTTAGAAATACTTATTCATTTTGATCATCTCTGCTTTTGTCTTCCTAGTTTTAGAATCTCAAATATCACATTTCTCAAACTGCCTGTTGCTGGATTCTTGAGTGCTCAGCCATAGGACTTGAGAGCAGTTATCCCTAACTGTGGGCACTCACAATCCACAGATACTTCAGCAATTTCATCATTACTCTCTCTTTCCATGATGTTCTCTATCTCTCCAGTATGAATGATTGTAATAAATGTCATAGCATGTATGTGCTTAATTCCTTAGTATTTGCTTACTTTCTTTGCCGTGAGATGATCAGATAGAAATTGCATGCTGTTGCCAAGTGCAGGCTTTCTTTGGGGTGAAGAAAGCTGTGGAGTTTTGGGTTGTTTTTTTTTAACCACAGTTGAGGTTTGCATGAAAAACATCAGACGGCAGAGTGTAATTGGCAGAAACACATGTCCAAAAGATTAATAGAAAGCATAATGCACGACAGATGTGATGCACCAAAAGAACTACAACATCAATGTGATATACGGTTGATTTTGTTTTTAAGAGTAAAGAATTATCCTACTTAACTTTTAGTTTTGTAGTTTCTGTTCAGCTGGTCTACGACTTTAAGTTTGTGTTTGATAGGAACTGCTCTAATGTACAGCATTCATGTCTCACTGTTAGTGATAGCATTTACTTAGATTTACTCTTCAAACTTTTGCCAATTACCTCTGGATGGCAGTAGATGTAGTTACAAGATGATTCAACTAATTCATAAGCCTGCTGTGAGGATCATTATGAAGAACACTTTTATCAGGAAAACCCGAAGTGCTGGTAATTTTGGGAAATAGTAGAAAGCGCCCTTAAAATACCCTCACTGTCTCCAAATCATTCCTTTCCACTGACTTTGTTCAGTACACGTCAAAGTAAAAATCTATGCTGTAGGATTTCTTCCTGTAAGGGAGAAGTTGTTTGCTCACTGAGAGTAGATTAAGTACAACAGTTTGTGGACCAAATTCTGTTTCCCAATACATTTTTTACCCCTGTTAAATTTATTTAATGTATTTCAGCATGTATCTTATTTCCTGGGAGATATACGTTATTTTGCAGTCCAGACAATGAAGTGTAGATGTGAAAATTTGGCTAAACAAAGACTCTTTCCTGTTCACTAGTCCATAAATGTGAAAAAACTGTCTATAAATAATAAAAAAATTGCAAAGACCTGAACCATCATCTTTTGTTGAATATCAGGATTGACTTCCTCAGTATAACAAAAATGTGCCTGGTAGTCACAGTTTTTACTATTCCAGAAAGAGTTAAATTATTGATTAGAGATAATGGGTAGTTCCTTCTCATGGTTTCTCCACTGTAAGGCCTTACTAGAAATAGGCTAAGGGACATGCTTAATTCTAAGCAAGTTCTATTGATGTTGATGATATAATCTGTGCTCACATGCTTAAAAACATTTTTGGTTGGTTTGTAAATTAGCAGGATTAGTTTTCTTGTCCAGAGGTTTAATGTGATTTTAGCAGAATGCTGCATTTGTGAAAAACCATGAAGAGGAAACTCAGGAGGCTGTAGCTCTGGTTCCAAAACCTGCGACTGTGTAGGTAGCTGGGAATGCAGTTACAAGGGGATACTAAGTAGAGCTTGGTTTTTGGTTCAGAAGCCAGAACATAGATAGCTGGTGAGATAGCGGGGAGATTAGGATGACTGCAGGCATTGTGGGAAGTGATTGGTAAACCATAATCTGTTTTGATCAGTGGAGTGGCTGTGACTGTGTGGTTTTGCTGAACTGATTTTGGGTAAGCACAACAAAGCTAAGCTAATTTGAGGCCTTCCCAAGCGGTTGATGTCTATCTTGCTATGCATCAGGGAATCGGGCTGAAAACAGATTGTGATGTGGTTTGCTTTTTTATGAGCTTTACAACGACCTGATTTTTTGAGAAAGTTTTCTTGTAGTGTGGTCTTAATATTAGAAGCACCAGCAATGGTGTCTTGGTTTTGTTAGGCATTTTTTAGGAGAATTCAAAGAACAGAGTGAGAACTTTACCAGACAGTGACGGAAAGAACGGCAACGTAATAACGTGTGCGTTTTTCCAGGGTCAGTCCTTCTTAGCACCTGTCTAGAGCAGACTTACTTCTTGGCATGAGATTACTTCTAAAAGTTTAAAAAGAAAAGCCACAGAACACATTTCTTTCTTTTAGAAGAAATCTGTCGTGCGCAAAGATTTGCCCTCGATTAAGTCTACGCTTGCAACCAGAAGAACAAAAATGCTTCCTCTGTTCTTGGGTTGGGTTCGTAGGTGGAAATGTCTCTGACATTGGGAGCGAGATGGAGTGTGTGTCTTCATCCGTGACACAAAGGATGTGCCATAGTCACTACTGATTTTTTTGTGGACAGGAAGACACAAGGCAAATCTAATGGAGCTAAAAGTTCAATACTGTGAATCTGAGAGTAGGGTAAATTTCTGCATGTCTGCTGACAATGAGCATGCCAGCTCCTCTATTCCATTGCTTTTGTGAGTCAGAAACAATCCATTTTCCAGCAGTGGCCTTAGAAGAGGCTGCTTAGGACATGTTTTCAGTAGAAAATCTCAACCTTTCATCTGCATGTGCATGTGATGAAGCCTATGCAGATAGCAGCATTTGTGTGTGCAAGAGAGAGCTGAATGTTGAGTTTTGCTAAAAGAAAAGGATGAAACCTGATCTCAAAGCAAGACAATGCAATGCATTTAGGACCATGATTCTTCAGTGATTTATTAGGAAACATTCAACCTCATGCTAGGCATAGATCCAAGCATCATTTCATACACATACCACAACCATTTCACATACCACAACCATTTCACACACCACAACCACCTGAATCTTCTCCCAGCCCTTGCTAGGTGACATAGAGATCTATGCTGAAGTGCTGCTTGCCTTCAAGCCTCAGCACTACTTGAAAGTCAGAAAGGAAAAGGGTCCATGAGCCTGGTTCGTAAGCCTTTATCTTCCACATTTCCATTCATCAGCGAGGCTGATCAGTCAGGATGGAATTTTGTCCTCAGTGTGTTCTCAGACTATTTTGTTCTTTAAGCTACCTTTGACACCAGTGTGATGAAGTACACATTGAAGGTGGTGTGATGAGGAGTGGGGAATGGACGTGCAGGTCCCACCATGAAGCAGCAAAAGCATTTGTGTGTGCAACTATGCTTCCCACAAGCTACTTTGATAACGTACACTGTAGGTGTCCAAGTAAAAATACTAAGTGCTGCAGTTTAAATTTGATGTTTCAATTACATCAGTTGCAGTCACTTCAAGGTCTTGCTAATACATTTTCAGTTGACAGTTATCAATGAAAGGGGGGAAAACTCTTGTTTTAGATCTTTTTATACACAGGAAAATGGCACTTTATAGGTTCAGTCTGAGATATTAGGGATGTTTTCAACCACGTGTAACCACAGGTAACTCATGTAGGACAAGAATCATCTGGAAACTTGTATGAGCTTTTATCTAGGATGTATGTTGTGGTTCAGAGTAAATTAGGGGAACTTCTGTTAAATATTTTTCATTTTGAATGTCGTACAGCCCAAGGCTGTGACTCTACATCATTACCCAGTAACAACAGATTTGCTTAAAATAGTTCTTGCACTGAAAAAGAAGTCCTACAGATTAACACAGTCAGTTCACAGGTTTTATATCATGCTTGCAAGGTAGCTGAATCAGCATAGCCGAGGAAGGTAGCTTCTGGGGTGGGAGCATCAATGTGCAACGTTGGAGAGGAACAGCAATCTTTTAAACTGGCTTTGTCCCTGAGGGAATTAGCCACAGCTTGACTCACAACTGGGGATGGCTTCTCTTGGAAGAGCAGTTGTGGTTCATACCTGCCTACAGCAGCCTACCAAACCTCTTCTTGAAGAAGTCTCTCTTGTAAAGGTGGCATAACTGCTCATGGAGCAGCAGAGATCTCCCATAATTACTCCTGTAGCAACCAGAGCTTGCAGCCTGGTGTGTTAAGGAAAACTGGCAGCAATTTGGGGTTACCTTATTTGATATATTATAAGATAAACCAGTTGCTACATAGCTTGCTCAGTAATTCCTGCAAAGAGTTTGGTAGCATCTCAGAGGGGTAGGGGGTGGATAACTGGGAGCAGGAACGACATTGGCCATCACAAGGTAACTTTTAACCAGAGCCCTCAGAGCTGAGGCAAGAAATTCCCTGTTCTAATCTGCGGTCAGAGCTCTTGGGTCCTTGGAGGGGATGAGTGATTCTCTGAGCTGTTCAGGGCCTCCCTCGTGCTGCCACAAAACCAAATCAGCTGTTCTGCACAGCACAGACTTATTCTTTTTGTTTTCTGCAGCATGCCTCTGTTCATCAGCTGCTGCACTACAGGAAAAGGGGAAAACCTATAAAATGGGATAGAATCTAATTTTCCAGAATCCTTCTACAGGCACTGTGGGAACTGCTCAATCTGTGATTTTCCTCATTTACTGAGGAAATGTTAGAGCAGGGGCAGGGCAATTCTGTGTGTAGCAGTAGTTAGGAGCAATACAATGAAAATAAAATAAATATTTTCACATAATAAATGAAAGGTGCAAAAGAAAAGATTTGCTTCTTTAGCCAAGGATGCATGAATGGCTTAATCTACAATACTGTTAGCTCTTGGTTTAAAATGTGCAGATGTTTCATACAACTCTTGTTCAGTCTTTGCTACTGGGATTACCTGTTAGTGCGAGGTGCTGTGTGGAAATAGGAGTGTTTGCTGGGCTGTGCTGTTGCTCCTTTCTCTATAGGATTTACAGGGCTAGGAGTTTGCATTCTCTAGCTGTCCAAATATCCTAAATGATGAGAAAGGACACCTTCCTTTTCTCCTGAGAATGATCCTACACCAGCCTCCTCTCTGGGCTTCTCAACGCCTGCCTTGCTCCCTACAGACCCATCTGGAACACCTTGGAGGTACCCCATGTAACCCATCACCTGAAGCCCTGTTTTCCTCTTATCCCTTTTGTTCTGTTCTGTTGTTCTTCCTTCTTCACTGCATTGATGCAGACATCTCAGCTACATCTCCAAGGCCTATTATTTCTGCTGTGTTTGCTTACTTGTTCCTGTTTTTGGAGCTGTTCTTCATAGTCTCTGCTCTACCCTGGTCATGCCTGTTAGTATTTCTAGTTATTTCAGTGATGCACTGAGCTTGAATTCCCCTGATTCTTGGAGAAATAAGGAGAGGAGTCAGCAGAACTGCTACCTTGGATTTCCAGAGGGCAGACTGGCCTGTTTAGGAGACTGTCTGACAGAGTCCCTGAGGAGGCAGTCCCAAAGGGCAAAGGAGTCCAAGAAGGCTGGACATTCTTCAAGAAGAAAAACTTAAAGGTGCAGGAGCAGGCTGTCCCCATGTGCCAAAAGACAAGATGGTGGGGAAGAAGACTGGCCTGGCTGAACAGAGAGCTTTGGCTGGAACTCAGGAAAAAAAGGAGAGTTTATCACCTTTGGAAGAAGGAGCAGGCAGCTCAGGAGGACTACAAGGATGTCCAGTTGTTAGAGGTCATGCAGGGAGAAAATCAGAAGGGCCAAGGCCTAACTAGAACTTAATCTGGCTACTGACATAAAAGACAATAAAATTGTTTCTATAAATACATTAGCTACAAAAGGAGGGCTAAGGAGAATCTCTATCCTTTGCTGGATGTGGAGGGAAACACAGTGATAAAGGATGAGGAGAAGGCTGAGGTACTTAATGCCTTGTTTGCCTCAGTCTTTAATAGTAAGACCAGCTCTTCTCCGGTTACCTAGCCTCCTGAGCTGGAAGACAAGGACAGGGAGCAAAATGAAGTTACATAATCCAAGGGAAAATGGTTAGTGGCCTGCTACACCAGGCTACACAAGCATCCTGGCCTGTATCAGAAATAGTGTGGCCAGCAGGACTAGGGAAGCGATCATCCCCCTGTACTCAGCACTAGTGAGGCCACACCTCAAATACTGAGTTCAGTTTTGGGCCCCTTACTACAAGAAAGACATTGAGGTGCTGGAGCGTGTCCAGAGAAGTGCAATGAAACTGGTGAAGGGTCCAGAGAACAAGTCTTATGAGGAACATCTGAGAGAACTGGGGTTGTTTGGCCTGGAGAAAAGGAGGCTCAGCGGAGACCCTTCTACTCTCTATAACTACCTGAAAGGAGGTTGTAGCAAGGTGGGTGTCAATCTCTTCTTCCAAGTAACAAGTGATAGGACGAGAGGAAACAGCCTCAAGTTGCACCAGGGGAGGTTTAGATTGGATATTAGGAAAAATTTCTTCACTGAAAGGGTTGTCAAGCACTGGAACAGGCTGCCCAGGGAAGTGGTTGAGTCACCATCCTTAAAAGACTTGTAGACATGGCGCTTAGGGACATGGTTTCGTGGTGGACTTGTGTCCAACCAGTGTTAGGTTAACGATTGGACTTCATGATCTTAGAAGTATTTTCCAACCTAACGATTCTATGATTCTATTTTATGATTTGTTGGGCAACAGTGGTCTAGTCTGCAGCCTGTCTCTGGACTAGTTTGTCGGTGGACAGAATAGCTGTGCACTGTGTGTCAGAGTGTGTGTTTCTCATGCAGGTCAACAGAGCGCTCCTGGGGACCTGGAAGGAGTACCTACTAAATTGCATGAGTAAACCAGGCTTAACTTTCCTATAATGCACTGATATAAATGGTGCGGTAAGTTTGAATGGTGTGGTAAGTGGGAAAAACAGGTGGTGGTAAGTTTGAGAAATAGTTGGTGGTAAGCTTGAGGAAGAGTTGAGTTGTGTATTAGGCTTATGACTCAACCCTTGTTGATGTTACCAGTCAATTAGAGGATCATGGAAAATCCCAGCTGTATATTTGATGTGGGTAGTGTTACGTACTGGAAAGAAACTGCTTTTCACTCACTTGGTGAGGCCTTTCCTGGGCTTTGTGTCCTACATCATTGAGAATACATATATCTACAATTGGAGAGAGTAGAGGAAAGAAGAGGAAAGTTAAGTGGAAAAATACTTTATAAATGAGTTTTAGAGAGCAGTAGGGAGGAAAGAGGAGAGCAACATCTCTTTAAATGAATGGTTTGAATGATTGCAGCTTTTCCTTCACTTCAATTTACTCAAGCTGTGCAAAACAGCTCTGGATAAAGCATATTCTCATTATGTTTTTGCTGATTAGAGAAAGAAAAAAAACCCTGTAGATCATTTAAGACTGGACTGAGGATATTCACAGATCTTGGGAAATGCTCTTGTTCAGGCTATGAGTTAGTATGGTGGAAACATCTGACACTAAGCCTGTGTCTTCTAAATAAACCCTCTAAACTCAAACAATTTGAACAAAAAGAAAGGTAGATGCATTCTATCAAATATCTTAGTTGCTAAAAAGATTGGTTTTGGATGGGAAATTCAAAGACCATCTCAATGGATTCAGTGGTAGTCTTGAAGGTGACATGAGATCTTTGTTTTACATATAGGAAAAATGACTTCAACTGCAATATTGACTGCTGTCCTTTAAAAAAAAAAGATCTCGCTTTTATACCTTCACATTTGACTTTGCATTTTCCATGTAAATGACACTATTTTAACATTACATACATACAGAAATAAAATATGCTTGTAAATCTGCCTTCCTACCTACTTTCTGATAGGTACGTTTGTTTTGCAAGCTAACTGCCTGCATTTTGAACTGTTTGGATTTTGAACTTTAAACCCAGGCAGATAAAATTAAGCATGAATTTAAGAACCTTATGAACTAGAGCTCTGATCCCTTCCTTTTAGGAACCTACCATTTTTTTTTTTAATTTTTTTTTTATATACAGTGCTGCTGAGATGTGATCAAACAGGACACAGGCCCTGATTTTGAATTGGTTTCATTATAATTTTGTAAAATTCAACAGATTGTTGCAAACTTGTGCTTTGCAAAATGCCGAGATGTACAGGTCCCTGAAATAACTTGAAATACTTCTTTGTTTTGCTGTCTTTCAGGGTGGTAGCATGACAATTTTTAAGGAAAAGTTGCTTTCACATTCTGCTTCTGTCTAAAAATGAATGGGATGATAGAGCTTTCAGAGTCCTGAAGACACATTTTAACTTTAAATCCTTAGCAATCTTTTGCTGTAGCAGCACTAAAATTGTGCCATTACATTACCGTTTGTATTAGGATAGAGAAGAGCAAGATTTAGCCAGGTTTTCCATGTGTTGTGGGCAGTGAGTGGGGCTTGCCAAGATAATGAGAGCTAATGCTAGATGAGAGCTGTTCAGACAAACCAAAATATGTTGTCTGTTAACCTTGCTTCATCTATCAGCTTCATCTTTAGCTAAACTAGGTGGGAAAACTCCTGCTGTTTGCAACCTGATTCAGGAAGGTATTCAGGCACGTGAAAAGTCCTACTAATTTCAGGGTTTGAACCGAGGTATGTATTTAACTGCAGGTTTTGAATGCAAGATCCTCCAATAGCGTATTTCATTGAGAAAAAATATTGGAAGGTCTTGCTTGCATTCTCACCATGGTATCAAAGTGAAGGAGCATATGTGCCGATAGAACATCAATTGTTGGAGGTATATTTTGTTTAAACATACGTGTCTTACCACAAGCGCCGCACAAAGAAACTGTGTATTCATTCTTGGTGCGAACCTTAAAGCAAAAAAATGGAAGTGTGCAAATACTTTCTATGTTGCCTTCTAACCCCTCTGTACAACTTTTAGAGTTTCTTAATGAAATTTTTCTCTGCTGATATTAGTACAACTGAGTCCTTGTGTAACTGCTGGCCGTGTACATCACTTTATAAGATCTGACAAATGAAAGGCCAAATAATATGTTAATTACCTCTTGTTGAAATATAAGTGCTGTTGTGACCTTTTTCTGTATGGTACGAACTACTTATTTTGCAGTGTCGAAAAGAAGTTATTTAAATGCTTTATGAAAGCTATGCAGGGCCTGATTCTCAAAGCTTTTATGAACCAAATTCTCTCATTGCTACAGTGCAGGTCTACAGCCTGATCCTTGACAGGTGTGACTTGGCATTGCCTTGGGTTACTTAAGCTTTGCCAGCTATCTGAGCCTGCTTTTGTGCACAGACCATCAGTGGAACTAATTAGAGGGCCACAGCTTTACAGCATCAGTCCAAAATCTTGCTCTGTGTTGTTTCTTTCTGAGGGTGCAGTTAGGACACAGTTAGTTAGGTCCAAGGATGTTAATAATTGTTGAGTATCTGCAAGATACAGTTTGGTACCCTCAGAGGGTACTATCGGGCTAAGCTGTTGAAAAGGGTGTGTAAGGAGAAAAAAAATGCAGATACTCAGTTATTAACATCCTTGTAACTTGTGTTACGTACCCACATGGGCACTGTGAATGAGCCCTCAGCAGGGCAGCTTTCGCATCTATTCCCTACAGTTCCCAGGGATCTTTAAAAGCTTCCCCAAGAGAAGAAGTTGGTGTTTGTGGTCTGGAAGGATTGAGTCAAGAATTCAAAAATCACACACTTGCAGCATTGCAAATGGAAAGGAACTCCAGAAATTGCAGTGATGATAGTTGTACCTCTAACCCATCATTGTCTGTTGTTGGTTCTCCAGGCTTTTTATTCTTGTTGCTGTGCCCTGAAAGCTTTTAAATATGACTACATCTTAGGCTTTGTACCCCAAATGAAAATCAGCAACATACTTCTCAGGTCTTGCCAATGACCTTCCTTTTAGTACCCCAAAGAGTAAGACTGTTTTGTTTTTGTTTTGTTTTTTTTTTTCAGCATCACACACTTAATTCATATCCAGCTCATGAGCCTGTATAATGTCTTTTTGTGCATAACTGCTGCCTAATGAGAGGTTCCCCTTATAGAATACTATACAGGACACAGTATAATATAGTACAGTACACAGCCAGTCCGTATGAAATTAAATTGAGAACAGTAAGTTGAGCATCTCAATAGCATATTAACTCTTTGCAGTCCTGGCCTGTATGAGATGACTGAGGCCTTGTGACCAACATTTATTTTTCTGATGTCATATGTGCATGTAATGTCAGAAGAATATTGAATGTGTAGGGCAAGTGAAGAGTGAAATAGCAAACGGAGCAAGTGAAATAATCTGATTCCTTTGCTCAGAAGTGAAACTGGCAAGGAATTGAGAGAAATGACTGCAAAGCTTCGGAATTTTGTAGGGTGCTGCTTAGAAATGGCAGGGTGAGAGATCCCGGCAGGGTGAGAGATCCCGCTGGCTGCCACAAACAGCAAGTCCCATAGTACTGATGGTGATCAGCAAAACTTTCTTGTGGAAACACAAAGTACACCACAAACTTCTCAACAAAGACATTTAGAAATGTCAAGAATGCTACAATTGACAACAGAATGTCACTTGGAAAAAAGCACATCTTGACACCAAAGCAGATGGCAGATGAGACAATTGAGCATTATGTCACATAGCTGTCCAATAAAGTGAAGTCATATGAATTTGAACAGCTACCAGCCTAATTAGTGACTTAATAATTTGTCTTCTAACATATCACCAGGTGAAAACAGGGTACAGGAAGCTAACTCATCTACCATGATGAAGCTGGCAAGGACCTAATGAAAAGCTGTGCTCTGCTCCTTCTTATAAATTCAGAACTGATTTTGGAGCTGTCTTTCAAGAAGAAGGCCTAAGCTGTCAGAGTTTTAAAAAGGGTCCATGAACAAAATCCTATATATTCTAACTCTACAAAGCATGCAGCCATTTAAATATGGAACACTGCTGCTCATCTCTAATTAAGATCTTCGTTACTCTGCTTTCACGGTTGTACAGTCTGGTGGATTTAAATGGATTTACTTGTGATCCACTTTGGTGTAAATGAAATGGGAACTGGGATCCTGAAACAGGAATGAAAATTTATGTGTGATGGCCTGATTCTCATTTAGTCAGACACCGCTTTGCACTTCTCTAACTGTGTAACAGAATTGTGAAGCAAATGTGGATATAATCTCTATAGCCAATGAGACGCAAAATAGATTTTGTATCAGCAAGCGACAAGGCTGAAAATGGCTTTGCTTCTTAGGACCAGTGCATAGATGGATTCATTTCTTCTCACATATTCATTGTTATAATGACCCAGAATTTAACTGGAGGCAGTTAGAATTAGAAATTAGTATATTTACATACTCAGAAACTTAGTGCGAAAATAAAATGAGCTCCATAGTTCTTCATTCATTTTGAGGTGTCTTCCTATTAGTTAGCTTTATTTTAGCAAGTAGTTCATAAAACATGATTAGTCTTTACAGAATAGTGGAATCTCTTTGATTTTATTAAAAACTACCTTGAGGTTCATCTGCACAATAATTCATTTATTGTGAAGCGTTGTTGAGAAACCTTTGACAATGAAGATCTCTAAATATTTAAAATTCAAGTGCTGGAGAGGGTCTCATCACAGTAGAAAGCAATCAACCATCCTGAGACAGGTTAATAAAAGCGTCTTAAACTCATCATCCAAAGACACTCTGGACCTCCATTATCAGGCACAGGACTCCTAATGATTCATTGATCACATTTTCTCTGTTCAACAAAAATATAATGTGCCTAAAGGTTTCAAGTTATCCAACATGAGATATTTTTTTTCCTGCCTCACAACTACGTTTGACAGATGACCTTTAGTCTTTCTTTCCTATTAGTGCGATATTTAACAAAGATAATGCAGATACTTTTTTCATGATAATCTGATGCAGATGCTCACAGAATCCTCGATTTGGTACTACATGGTAAACAGATAAAAGAGTCTTGCTTCTGTAAATGCCTTCATTATAAATAAGTGCCTTGCTTTCAGCTTTCCTCTTCCAGTAAGATCACAAGGTTTAAAAGTCTCTGAATGATTCTATGATTCTGCGTGTGTAGTAGCGTAGTTAACCTGACGCTATTTCACAGGGAGAACAGTGCATGTGTAGATATACAGAAGGCTTTCAGGAGGGATGTGTAGGCTATTTACATCCCTTCCATCCAGTGTGCCAACAACTGCACTTGCATTTCCCAAGTACCAGGAGGTCCCATGTACTCAGCATTTCGATTTACACCTTTGCTGTTGTGCAGATCAAGGGGTGTACTGTGGATTGCCTTTCTATCCTGAGCTCACCTGAAACTTCCTGGCTTGGGTACAGATAATAAAGGAGCTGTAATGTTGAGGACATCCACAGCCAAGTGCTCACTCAGGGTCCTGGGCAGATTTGCAGTCTGTGCAGAAATGCTTGCTGTCAGCACCAGAGCAAGGTGACTCAAGTGAGCCTAGAAGAGCTGCAGTCACACCTCTGGATCGTGGCAAAGATCCCATTTTCATGGCTTCTT